>NC_065923.1:42739834-42853735 GCF_024586455.1 Bactrocera neohumeralis | reverse complement strand
TTTAATTTTTTGAAAATATTTATTTGAATATTTTTTTAAAACATATTTTCCTTCCTACGGATCCAAATTCATTATGATTATACCATGTGGCGTTGAAATTGAACATATTTTACATCAAAAAAATTTTTATTGGGTGATACAAATTCATATATATATACAATATTTTATCATTCCAATAATCATAAGCATACAAACATACATATGCTACATATGAATATGCCCCAAACAAAAAATTGATTTTCCAAAGTCAATATGCGAAATTGGGAAGAACAAGTTGAAATTTTACAAAAAAAACAATTTCCAGAACAGGGAAAATTCCCAAGCGATCCCCCTTTTTTTAAAAAACAAAGCCTAACATCTCCCACCCTTTTTCAACAAGTCGTTTTTTCGCGGCCATTCTCCTTACCCCAAAAAATTTTATTTCGAATATAAATGCACAATTAAAAAAATTTGCTTTTTCAAAATGTCATTTTTTTTTGAAGAAATGGGAATGAAACCCAAAGTAAAATTTTCCAAACGGTCAGCAGGCATTTCAAAAAAAGGAATTTATTCAAAAAAATTTGTGAAGTCGTTTTTCCCTTTAACGAACTTTTTGAAAAAACATTTCAATATGCCCAAAATTGAAATGAACTTTAAACCTCCTCTTCGAAAAACGATATTTTCAAATGATTTAAAAAAAATGTAAATAAAGACCAACCAAAAATCTTAAAGTATCCCTTTTTTTTTCAACGCCCCCCAAAGTTTTCACAAAAAATTCAAAATATTGAAAATTCGCGACAATGAAAAAAAGAAAAAAAAACAAAACCCAAAATGCACAACATTAAACATACATATGCGCGGCGGCGGAAAAGGGAAAAATCGGCGACCCATTGTTTTTTTTCTTTTGTAACCAAAATAATGGACAACCAATGGTCAATGGGGTTTGGTTGCCTTGAAAATTAGGGAAACGGGGGTTCAATCCCCAAATTTTTTTAATTGAATATGCCCCCAAAAAAATTGTACGATAACCCTTCACGTACTTTTTAGGAATAAATTGGGTGTTTGTGCTTCAGATGATCCAAACATGAGAAATCATGTCTGCCAGTGCAAAAACGCATATCATTCACCCAGCCATTTCTCCGACAGATGTCATCAAAAAATTCCGAAAAAATGTGTTTATACACTCCACGATATACCTCATGATATGTGAAAAAAGTTCTATTGTAGAATAAAAATTTCTATGAAAAAAAAATTTCTAAAAAATAGGCCAGATTACCCCACTGACTCCTTAATTTAATTTTTATTGACAGAAATATATCATTTAGTTGCAGGAGAAAGGTTATTATTATCACTCATTTTTGATACTGCATCAATTCAATAGCAGTGCGTATACGTAATCTTACATTGAAACAGCTGTTAAAAAAAACAATTTCTATTCAATATATTTTCCCCGGAACTACTTTACAATATGTGTAGTAAACATATATTGGATAACTGATTTACTTATTTTGATAGATTATTGTTTATTATGTATTTTCTTAATAAATTAATATTTTTCCTATACAAAAAAATATGAAAATTACGGTAACATATATTATAAGTTATTTGATAAATTTTGAAATTTAAAGCAAAAAGTGTAAACTTTTGCATAAAATAAACAATCGATATAGCCTGTGATGGCTGCATACTTTTCTTTATTTACTGCATCCAAATTATTAAAATTCTTTCTTCGAACAGACAAAAACTTTCTTCCATTAACGGTATTAGGGTATAAAATAGTTCATCTTTATACAACAGAAATAATGAATGCTAATGAATTACAAACATTTTTTATTAGCTATGCAAACAACTGTAAATCGTTTAAATTTTTTGACCGATTTTTTCTTTTAATGTAACCAACCGTTGGTGATTGCTGTTATAAAAATGGTTTATTTTCTCAATTTGAAAAAATTTTTCCTTTTCAAAAAAGTTACAAATCATGTGAAATGTTACAAATCATGTGAAATGTGAAAAGTTACCAATCGGTGAAATGTCATGAAATTCTCACTGTACAATCAGTAAAAATAGCAAATTCTAACGCACTAGTCGACATATAGATGATGCCACGAGGGGCCACTAGATTCCTAAAGTCCTGTTTACTTTGGAAAACACCTTGTAGTTTATAGGGTCTCCAACGTATTTTTGGGTGTTAGCAAACTTATACCCTGCTTAGGGTATAATTAGAAAGTGAACGCCTTGTTTACTTTCGCTGCATGAAACGCAACCAAATTTTCAAAGATAGACGAATAGAGTTCATAATTGATCGAAGAGAGACTAGTTGAATTTTAAATGTATGTTTGTCTGTCCGTCTGTTTGTCAGTCCATACTACCGATAATTTGAGTACGAATTGAGATATCTCAACGAAACTTGGTGGACATGTTTACTGGCACTCGAAAACTAAAGTACTATAACTTAGACATAAAACTATAATTTAACGCCTGTGATGCCTGAGGAGTTATAGTCTTAAAGAAAGGGTTTTACAAACCTCTAAGACTAAATCGATTAAACTAGCAAGTCATTTCAGTGAACATGAAAATGGACAAAATTTGGTGACAACTACGCCGACTGCCCACATTGTAGTTATGTTGTAAACTACTAAAAGTAATATAATTCGCTAAGTAAATGCGGCATAGAGAATTTCACAACAGAGATAGCACTGAAAGCAGTATGAGGTTTAGTGTAATAAGTAACCGCTAACTTTTAGACGAATTTTCAAATCTTAAATAAAGAATAATATTATTTTCGTATTGGAAAATATACTTCTTCACTTTTCGCCCCACTTATTTCGAGAATATAAATATTCGGTGACATTCGAACCTAACCCTTTCTTACATGTTTTAACCAGTTTTCCTCACACGAAAAGACAATGACATCAATGGACGAATACCATAATGCAATTAGCTCCTTATTAAATAAGTTCGTTACATAAAATCATTAATGGATGTAGTTATATACATACACATATCAACCAGAACCAATTTACCTTACGAAAATTAGTTAAAAGCTTCAGTAATTGAATTATTAAAAATATTTATTCTCTCGTAAATTTGTGAAAATTAATGTCTATTTTTCGCGCTTTGTAGTTAATTAACATTAATTCGCATTAGTAAAGATATTTCAATGAAACTTGAGTGAGGTAAATGCATCGGTCGATACCAAATATGAATATCTTTAAATATCTCAATCTGCGAACATGGATAGACTGTTTAGTGCCAAAAACGGGTGAAATCTATTATTGCGTCATTATAGCCTCATATTAAATAATAATGTATAATGTTTGTCGTTCTTTCACTTTATAAGTGAGTTATAATAATGAATTTGGATAGATGTGTTTTCATTAGTATAATATATATTAATTTTCGTCTGAGGTCTCTCGATAGTCGATAATATTTCACGACTTGTTGCAGTTAAAAAACATTTAACCTATTAAATTAGTCCAAAGCATTTACTACCACTACAGATAAATAACGCATTTAAAAAAGTAGATCTCGAATCAAAAGGTGTTGTTATTACTTAGATAACACTAGTTATATTTTTTATCAATGCAATTTCCTGAAAAGAATATTTTTTTTAAATCAGATGAGCTGCTTGCACATCAAACGAATGAGTCTACTTCCGTAATTTCCCAATATACAGTTCAATTCTTAGTAAACACTTGAGCAAAAAATAATTTTAATCAACTAAACGACATTTTCGTCTTCTAACCGGAAATTAATTTTATATTTTACCTCTTTACCTTTTTTTATATTTTCACCTTTACACATGATTCAATTACCATTTCTTGCGCAACTCTTTGGAGTAATTTTCAAATTTCCTCTATCCTTAATCCTTTAGTGAAATGATTTGATACAGAAATATTGCCCAATGTCACGTAGAAAGCGCAGAAAATTATGTGTGTTTGAAAATAGTCTTACACAGGCAATTTTGCTATTGTGCACAGTTCCATATACAACGCTAATTTATGTGAGAAAGCTGGCATAAATCTTTTTATTATGCAACGATTTAACTTATATTCTCTCGCAATATGTTGCATCAACTATCAGTTATTTTTAGTACTCAAAATCTTATTGAGATAGATATTGTATTATATAACATACATACGTCAAAATGATTAGTATAATGAAATAAATAGACTTGCCTATATACGTGAAGGCGATGAATTCAGATATGTTGGATTAACTCTGTACAAGTATTCTCTCTTTCAGATTCGAACTATTGACCGAAAAATCAGCCTTATTTGAAAATATAAGCATTACTTGAAAAAAATGAGTGATGAGTAAAGTTGCTATCAAAGGTAGATCGTTTTAATGACTTAAAAAGTTTGAAAACAATAGCCTACGGAAACTGGCTTACGCCAAATTTGCTTACAATAGTTGTTATACCGAATTTATAGATGGTGTATTTTAATATCATCTTTAAAAAAGTTTTAAACTCTGCATGGATCTAATATCCACCTTTCACCATTGTCCATCTAGAGTAGATAAAGGAGCAAGTATATAGAGTATCAACTTGTACTATATGTCTCTAATTCTACTGAAGCTATCGATTGTACAGACAGAAGAATCAGCAAAACTCCGAGAATATGTGGACTTAATTAATTTATTTTCAATAATATTTATATAGGTTCGGTTTAATTTCGTTTAGTATCTCAAACAAAATAAACAGCTGATGTGATGTTACTAAATAACAAAAAAATTTCAAACTTGCCACTCTTTTATTTCGTAACTCGGTATGCACGTACATAACTGCAGAAAAAGGAAAAGAACAAAGCTGGTGTGCATACCATAGCATAAAGCATAATGATTGATCCTAAATTATCAACGCATTGATCATATGTTATTTACACTTTCATAACCTTATCTTTGAAATGCAACATTTTTCATGCGGCGATTAATGTGTGTATTAATTACCTGTAGAACTGTTCAAATGTCCCAATATTTACACTTTTACATACATATGTATGAGTGCTGGCACTTTTAAATAAATAAAGATAAATAAAGTAACGCAAGAGACTAACACTAGAGCACCATGCATTTATCATTTATGTACAATGGTGGTGATGAGTTTTATATGACAATTTAATGATCTCCACAACAGGAGTTATGAGTATACGATATACACACATATGTATGTGTTATTACGAGTATATGTGAATAAAAATGAGCATTCATATATCACGTGTGCTAGGGGTATTTATGTGGGATCCGAACACCGGACTAGAAGTGGTCAACAATACAACGCTGACAAAAGAACACAATGACACGCAACCCTTTAACTGGACGAACTTTTGACGAAACACGAACAAAGACAACCAGCCAAAATTCAGTTGAGTTTAAGTTGCCGTGAACTGTTCAATAAGTAAGTCGTGCCGAGCCGTTGTCCGCAAGAACGTTTGTGCTAATACATATGTACTATAATCTTAAGAACTAAATTTAAGACTTTTTATAAATAAACACTAGAACACTAGTTAATCGTTTAAATATATCGTGTTTAATATCCTGACGGGGAGTGTGGGTGGTGGTCCCTATAATAATCCCCACATTTATTTAACAGCAGTTATGACCCAATGACCTTCCTGCATTTTTCGATAAAAATATCAATAGGCATACTTCTTTGTATTACACAGATGATAAATGACAGTGACCGGTTAAATATAAAGCGCTTTTGAAAGTAAAAGACTGTAGTTTTATTTTACTTCTGAAATTTATTTCTCATAAATCAAGATTGTTTGAATTAAGTTTGCAAAGAAGTTCCATTAAATTTTTGTGTGCGGAATCAAATTTTTGGTGCCGAAATGCGATAATTGTTTGTCGGGAGCAAAGTTTTTAAATTTTTATATTATTCAAAGAGGGTTGAGGACGGGTTGAGGCCCACAATCAATATCAACTACAAAAAAATCAACCAACCAAACTTCTCCTATCTTACTGACTTAGCGAAATTGTGTTTTCAATGAATCATACACCTTCAATAGTAAAAGAATGAAATAAAAAGATTATGCTGCTGCTTAATTCCGTTTCTTCTTCCATAATGAGCAAGATGTATAAATATATGTATGTATAACAACGAATTTACTCAAAAGCACAAAGTTAATAATGTGTAGCAATAAAATATTTGTAGTTTCATAATTATATTGCAATATTAAATTCCAAAAATTGTATTCAATTATAATTATGTAATGTGCTTACTAACTAATTGCTATTTATCATCCAACTTATGTTCAAAAAGCAATTATATTCATTTCGCAAAAATTTCAATGAGCAACAACTTTAATAACGTTTTTACGGAAATTTTGCTAATATATTATTATTATTATTAAATTAGGACTCTGAATTAATATATAATATATGAAATATATATTATTTCTCCGCAGGTTCTTAGAGGGTAGGATGTAACCTAACGATGGCGGGAGTCACGTCCTTTGTACAATTTTGATGGCGACGCCTATGTGAGCCTTCTCCCAGAGGATATGAAATTTACGCCATACTTAAATGTAATTTACAACGTATTTATTTTGTATTTTATCATACTTGTTTAAGGGGTATATACAGTTAGGAGGTCGAAAAAAAGGCATTTTTCAAGAATTTTTGCCAAGCAAACTATTTGGTTTATTAATTTGAAACTTAGCAGGTATATTATGACAACCTTAAACTGTATTCATATATTTTTTATTGCCAAAAATAATTATCGGGAACGTTGATATTGCCAATTTTGCAGAGGTCCGCAAACAAAATGCCTCTTGCGGTGAGCACGATATCTCTGGACAGGATCACCCAAAATACAAAAGCCATATAAATTTAATTAATATAATAAATAATCTAGTGACGAATCGAAGGAATCAACAAAAAAAATTTTTTGACGAAATGGCGGCTACTCAAAGCAAAAGGTTCGATTTTCGACCGAAATTCGGGTCTTTATTTGTTTATAAAAATAATAAATTTTCATCGGATGGTGAAATCCTTCAATCGATTACTAAAAAATATAGTTAAGAAGCTAGTGTAAAAATTTCAGACCGATCGGTTCAGCCGTTTTTGAGAAATATTGCTCACCGACTTTGAAAACACGGTTTCGAGAAAAACGAGTTTAAAGTTTTGAAAGCACTTTACATGTAGTCGGCGCGCCTTCACTAATGTGTCTATACTCAGATATATATGTATAGAAAACGCCGAAAAAATATCGATTTTTTGAAAATCCTAACTTTATATAACCCCTTAAGTTTGGCTGAATCGAACTTAGTAGTTTATGATATATGTACAATAAACCTATTAGGAGTCGCTGATACTCCACCTAACCGCAATTCGCATTACCTAATAAAACTTTTACCTCTGAATTTGGAACTTAGATATAGCACCTTATAAGGTTTCGATATAAAACATTTTGTTGCGCGATGTCTTCAATTTGTAATAGCAACCATTTTATAATAAGAAGGAAAACCATAAAAAGTTATCTCTTTTACGATATAATTTATTACTTATACGGATAGGATGACAAACTGTTTCCGGAAATAATTTGGTCCCGCGCTCCATATCATTAATAAATCTTTAACTCTATATGTTTCTCGGTTAGTTTTTGATGTTTCAAAAAATTGTTAGTTGGATAAAACTATTATACTTTATAGCAACATGTTACGAGAGTTTAAAAATGAGAGCAATCCGTATGTATAATACTGAATATTCAGCTGCACTCTAACTTATTCTTTCGTATATATTTTAATCAAGCATTGTATTTACCAACAATAATTTAATGCTTTATTTAGCTCAATAATAATTCACCAGGGACCATACTCCAAACAACAAAATAATTTCGGAAAGACTTAACCTAATTTACATCATACGTTTTTACTATGCTATTTGGTAAGTTACCTATCTACATAGTGTGGATAATTTCGCTCATTGTAGTACACTGATAATGCTATGATTATGGCATTTTGTAGTATGTAATGATTAGCAATGTACGTATTTCTTTAAGTTTGGAATTTCCAGCTGGCGAATTTCGTCATATGACCAATCTCTTTATTTCCCATTAAAGGTGCATTTGGCCTGGTTAAGTTTAATTCAAAAAGTCATAACGGCAGACCAATGAACAATCACAGGAAAATTTCCACAATTGGAAATGTGTAAAGTTCAAGTACGAAGAGATTAAAAAGCAACTACAAATTAAAAGAAGCTTACTTCATTATTTCATTTTTGATATCTTCAAACCAAAAAAAGATTACAAAATACAATAGCAAATCCAACCGCCAAAAGTTATTTTAATTCGAAGTCATTAAGCTAGATAACAAGATTTATTACCCCTTTCTCACCAGATTTCCAACTTTTAATTGTTTGTGCTAGTAGTTGATAGTAACGAATTTGTGTCAGAAGACGCTTATGCAGATCAGAAGCCACAAGAAAGTTTTTACCGAAACCATTTTCGAATTGAATGCAATGATACTTGACGGAAGCAGAAAGCAGAAACCACTGAAACTTCTGTAATGTACATAACTAATTGGACAGTAATGTAAACTTTCCGTGAAGCACCAAGTTAAAAAATACTGTTATGCTAGTATTTATCAAGAAATTCAAGTCTGAACTATTATTATTTATTTCTGAAATAAATTAGTCACTGACTGATCTTTGTTACTGTTTTATTTAATTTCCTTCTTATGATATTATTGCAACTGGAATACCAGATACGTATACAATTAATAAGCGAAATTAGTCCAAGTATGCTAATATGATTTGGTGAAATCCCGCCATATGTTCATTTATATTAACAACATTTTCTCTGGAATTTCATAGTTGGAAGTTCCTCAAGTATCTAATTGAACATTATTAACAACGTAGCTTACGTAAAAATATCATTATTTCTAATTTAACTTTATCGTATTCAGTAATATTTACAATGTCAACATGGAAAGATAACAAAACTGTCGATTCTGGTGCGAAGAAAATCCACAAATAATTCATGAAAAACCATTACATTCACCTAAGTTGACAGTTGTGTGTGGTTTTTGGTTTGGTGGAATCATCGAAGAGAAGCTGATGACACATTTACTGCCAAAAGAGACCATTATAGATTGCTGATAAACGCAATTGGAAGAAGTTGATCTTGACAACATGTGGTTCTAACAAGACGAGGCTACCATACCCTTTTTAGAAGTCAATATTGAACGGCCTATCCATACCATACGATTAGATTTAGTGGAAAAGATACTCGAAAATTGGGTTAATCGACTTTTCTCCCGCAAAAGAAGACATAAAGATCATTTGAATGTTTATTGTTTCGGTTGTTCTTCACATTAAATAAATATGTATATTTGAATATTCTTAACAAATGTTTTTATACCCTGAACAGGGTATATTAAGTTTGTCTCGAAGTTTGTAACACCCAGAAGGAAGCGTCGGAGACCCTACAAAGTATATATATAAATGATTAGTATGTCGAGCTGAGTCGATTTAGCCATGTTCTGTCTGTCTGTCTGTATATATACGAACTAGTCCCTCAGTTTTTAAGATATTGTTTTAAAATTTTGCAAACGTCATTTTCTCTTCAAGAAGCTGCTCATTTGTCGGAACTGCCGATATCGGTGCACTATAACATATAGCTGCCATATAAACTGAACGATCGGAATCAAGTTCGTGTATGGAAAACTTTCACATTTGACAAGATATGTTAATGAAATTTGGTACAGATTATTTTCTAAGGTAACAATGTAATTTCCGAAGAAATTGTTCAGATCGGTTAACTATAGCATATAGCATATAGAATCAAGTTCTTGTATGGAAAACCTTCACATTTGACAAGATGTGTTAACGGAATTTGGTATATATTATTTTCTAAAGCAAAAATGTAATATCGGAAGAAATACAAACCGAACGTTCGGAATCAAGGGCTTGTATGGAAAACTTTCGCATTTGACGTGATATCTTCACGAAATTTGGCATGGATTACTGTAACAATATAATCTCCAAAAAAATTTTCAGAACGGGCTGCTATAGCTTCCATACAAATTGAACACATAGTTACTAACAGAAATGCACCTGTGAAGGGTATTTAGCTTCGGTGCAACCGAAGTTAACGTTTTTTCTTATTTTTAATTAATCATATCACTCTTATTGTAAAATCCTACATCCTTCCAATTCTATATAATATTACTTTGTTTCTATCAAATTCCTAGATTTATGTCCCATCACATGCCCACACAAACATATCTGAAAAAGTTAAGATGGAAAATGTTGTGAAGTTTGCAAAATCTGCTTTACATATTTCTCTAAGTTTGAGTCCTTTATCATACATAACATTGTTCATGCTAGGTTTGATAGACAAAACTTTCGAGGAAGAGGGAAACTGTCTTATAAATTGAAAAAAAAATGTAGAAACAAAACACTCTCTACTTGGATCGAAGTTTAAAGACTCAGTTAGGAATGGCATGAAGGCATCCCAATTCTCATCAAAGCTTTCATATGATCGGTTAGGTGGACAGACTTAAAAACGGTCATCCTAAGATCAATTTGTTTCATCATTGTGGTATCGATACTTATATTCTATATCTGTTACATTACAAAAATACATTGCTGTTACGATGAATGGAATATGAAAATATCAGAGAAAACTAAAATTTCAGTAATTTTCATAGACACACGGGGCTTAAATGCTCTGTAATCTTTATATAAACGTCTATTGATTTTTGTAATAACAGAACCAGTATATAACTAAATACGAATACTTAGGACTCAAGTGTATTTTATTGTATTGTATAAGTTTAAAAACACTTTTTTGATATATGTTACTATACATATCTTGCCATCAATCTTTGGGTCCGCTACAATCTTTTCATCAAATTAAAAATTTTGAAAATTAATTGCAAGGACTAGTTAGATTCTATTCATATTCGGAGATAATTTAAGTTATATGTAACATAAATATCGAGTGAGAGAGAGTGGGCTCCGGACTGATTATCCTCAACTTTATGTAAGTTTGATAGCTAACGTGTTTCTAAGAAACTCTTTTTCGATAGCTTTTACATTGATTGACATATTCGCCAGAAAGTTTGATGGAATACCGAAAATCATTATATGTAGAACATGAGAGCTGAAGTAATTCGTGGACAGATTTTACTCACTTCATGTACAAGAGCCATCATTCAAACTGCCTCCATAAGTTCTTTAGCAGAAACGAATTCGATGAACCCAATTTTCGAGTATTTTTTCCACTAAGTCAAGTCATATGTCATGAATATTGACTTCTAAAGCTTGAAGATAGTTTGGTTTATTGTTAAGACCAATGACTGAAATAATTTCACAAGAAGTAATCTAATGGTGTTAAATCACTATTTTTTGGAGGCAGTGTCACAATTTCTTGAAATAATCGAATCTGCAAACTTTTCCCTCAATAATTCGGTTGTTCCACATACTGTGTTCCACGTAGCCCCTTGACAATTAGGGGAAAGTTGATGAATAATTTATAGATTTTTCTCGCGCCAGGATCGACAGTTTTGATTATTTACCGCATCACTTAGATGAAAGTGATTATCATCGGAGTTGCAACTGGACAACGATTATATTGATAATTAAATTTTGCAAACGTTGTTTTTGCGTATAGCTTTTCATAAAGAAATTGTAAATATTTCTGAATACAATGAAAAGGTCGGAAAATTAAATTATCCAGTACATACCAATTATCATGAAGAAAATATCGCAGAAATTAAGGGCAAAATATCTTTTTTAAATGTTCTTTAAATGCGTACACAAACAAGTAAGCATTTACAAAACATAAACAAATTTAGATTTCATTACATGTTTTTACTACAATCGAGTTAAATATTTTACTGTCATATGCAGTTTGAAAAACTTGTATCATGTTACATAGGTTAATGAGTGTTACACCGTTGAATTTCGCAATCTGTTTTGTTAATAATAAAAGAAAATTGGGTCTGTTGATTTGAGTTTGAAGAGCACAAGTCAATGACATTAGTTTTTTAAACCCATCCGTAGCATTAGCTACTAATAGTGTTTTGTTAGTCGTATTTCAAATGATAATTTCTTACTTTCAGCAACATTCAGCGAAATTTGATATATATTTTTAAATGTTAAAATGAGTTTTTATATGTATAATATTTATATATATACTTGTTAACAAACGCTGTTTATATAAAATAATTTCTTTAAATTGTCCTGCTATAAAAGGCAGTTTGCAATTTTTAAATTAAGTTTGACAGTTTTTGTTGTTTGAAAATTCTGCCTATCCCTTCTTACCAACAATAAAAGTATGTTTTTATTCAATACCAGTTTATTGGATTCTCAAAATTCACAAAAGTCAACTATGTACTTATAATTAATGTTTTTCAAACTCAACTGCATGTTCCAATGCTACGCAAAAGGGATTAGCTTTACTACTTTTAAACTAGTTCTTATATACTTAGATAACACTGTGTATGGCAATTGACTTTATAAATTAACTAATTTTGTAATCACAAAGAAAAGAAATACAAAGTAGTCTCTGTACTTCTATTAAATTCAAAGGCATCATTGTAGTAATCAAATTATTAGCAATTACAAGGCGTTTTTGGTCATGGCGTATACGTAACATCAGGTTGCAAGTATTCTCACGCTTTGTTGCATGTTTAATGCACTCAACTTGTGAGGGATGTCAGCCTTTCAATAATGAATTGAATTTTAAAGCAATGTTAAAATGATTTACATACGTGTAATGCAGAGAAAATAGGGAATTTTAAAAAGGCAATTAACTTTGTATTATGTGAAACAAAATCAATAGCCTTTTTACCGTTAAGAGTATTTAATTCTAAAAAAATGTTATTTTGCTTAACTAAATAAATCAATCAGAGGACACGACAAATTTTACAGTCAACATATTCAGGAGGGACAGCATAGGAACCGATATAAAAATTTAACAACAAGCGTGGTACCGCCCATCCTTAGGTCAAATCTCAGTAACTACTTGACAATTTGCAATCAATTATGGTGTATCACATTACTCTGCCCTTCTTAAGAGGCTATACCAGTGTGACGCATGAAAAATTAGGCGATTTTCGTGAATTTTTTAAATGAAAGTACTAGATTGAATGTTTCGACGATCTATGGACGTAATAATGTATATTTTTAGCTATATTAAATTTTTTTTCTTAACAAAAATATTGAAAAATAAGGAAGTTATGTGGTGTGTGCGGAAGTGCCGAAAAAAAGTGCCTTAACTGCTGGCATGATTCCGGTCGAATGAGTAGCTGAAACAAAAAAATTAAAAATGTTTATTAAACTTAGATATATTTTCTATACAATGAGCTACGATCTTTGAAAAATATCAAAAATTAAGAAAATTGCGTAATTTTGAAAAAAAAAAATCGTTTTTTTACGAAAAAAATTGTCGTTTTTTTAATGCCAAATTGACAATTTTCAACCAATCAAAAAGATCGCAGTCCATTGTATATGAAATGTATTCCACTACCACAAGTTTTAATTTGAAGTCGATCGGTCAATTTCTCGTTGAGTTATAATGTCAGCAATTTTGAAAAATGTCGTTTCGAGAAAAACGCGTTTAAAGTTTCACTTATATATGTTTGCACCTCTGAGCGGTCGCTGTTTAGATCGCTGCCATTCAAAAACTATTCAAGATACGACCTTGCCGATTCCACAGGATATTTTTGAATATTTAAACTATCGAAAAAGCAAAAAAAAATTTTTAGAAAGTGTCACTCTGGTATAGCCCCTTAAACTCTAGCGTGAAGATTGGTAAAATCCAAAAGCGGGTATAACCGAATACCTCATACTTTTTCTACTTGCAAAGATTAAAGCCAGGGAAATACCTTCAGATACATAAGGCTTGTTAGTTAAATGGTGTCCAGGGTGAGTCCTAATCTAATTTTATTCATTCCAAACACAAAAGTGCGCCATTAAAAGACACACGCTCTCTTAATTTTCGGAACAAAGTCACCCGGAAGGGTTTAGGGGCGCTTTATAATTTTTCCTTTAAAGAAGTTTTGTAAGCGTGGCGGTGGTCCGATTACGCCCATTAACGAACTTTTTGCCAAGGAATATGTGTACCAAGTTTAATGAAGACATCTAAATTTTACTCCAGTTACAGCTTTCATGGCCTGATGTATGGACAGAAAGAGAGACAATCGACCGGATTTCAACTTTTCTCATCATTCTGACAATTTATCTACACTTGTGGTCACGCACAGCTTACCGTTATACTTTATAAACTTTTTTCGGACTTTTTCGTTCATTCGGTATTTACTTTAATTTTGTTTTTATACCCTGAACAGGGTATATTAAGTTTGTCTCGAAGTTTGTAACACCCAGAAGGAAGCGTCGGAGACCCTATAAAGTATATATATATAACATCAGTATGTTGAACCGGGTCGATTTGGCCAGGTCCGTCTGTCTGTATATATACGAAGTTTTTAAGATATCGTTTTGAAATTTTGCAAACGTCATTTCTCTTCAAAAAACTGCTCAATTCGGAACGGCCGATATCGGACCACTATAACATATAGCTGCCATATAAACTGAACGATCGGAATCAAGTTCTTGTATGGAAAACTTTCACATTTGACAATGTATTTTCACAAAAGTTGGCACTGGTTATTTTCTAAGATAATTGTATAATATACGAAGAAATTGTTCAGATCGGCTTACTATAGCATATAGCTGCCATACAAACTGGACACATAGTTACTAAAAGAAATACACCTGTGAAGGGTATATTAGTTTCGGCGCAGCTGAAGTTAACGCTTCTTTCCTTGTTACTTTATGTTTATAGTAAATATAAGTAAACTAAATTATATTATCAAATTATAAATATAGTTTTAAATTTATAACGTTTAATGAGTAAAAAATAAACTAGCTTTTCTGTGCTTATAACAAAGGGGCGGGGTCCTCTATATATAAAATAGTTGAGATCGGCTCATTTTCTACCTTAGCATATATATATGTTGTTATTTGTTTCAAGAAATTTATAACAATATTTCTAAATATTTTCTTCAGAGTAAGATGAATTATATATGTTCAAATCCTTGTTCTGTACAAGGAGTCCTTTAAAATATGTGCCAAAAATGTGTATAGTATATATTTTTGTACGCAGTTGTGTGCATATTTTAACATAAGTTTGAGTTATACCTAAAATACTTTTGCTGTTACTTACCAAATGTCAGCCAATCATCAATTTGGCAACAACGACGAAACGTGCACTGCAAAAGGAATTAGTCATCATTAGCCATCACATACATATGTATATCTACTTACTACTCAACTACTTATTATAACTCTTTCATTTTCTCAACGAGTATGCTGTCAATAGAATAGAAACTACGTTTGCTGACACTTTTGTAAACCTGAGTGATCCTTTCCTCGTTCATATTATTTTTTACAAAAGTTTTGCGAAATTTTCGCATTTGCTCACCTTTTGTGTTTAACTTGAAGGAACTTGTGCTAAGTAACCAAATCAAAAATTTCATAAATAAATAAAGTTTGGCGATTAAAATTTTGGTTCGAAATGAATAAACAATTTCGATGAAATTAATTGAACGCCCATATTGACACAAATATTTAAAATTGTTTAATATTCCATACTATGTGTTTAGTTAACAACTGAAAACAAAAAAATCCGCCGTTTTGGTGTGTTTTACTAATGTTACGACATAATTTCTTATATTTACATTTTCTAAACACAATTTTTTGTCATCGTTGAAAGAAACATACGAAATTTAACACAAAAGATTTACTTGTTTCTTATTCACCATATAGCAGAATGTTTATTTAGCTTGTGGCTTGCGTAAGAGAAGCTGACGGTTGATAACGAATTAATCTTTCCAGCTCATCATGTTGACAGCACTTGCATACAATATTTCCGATGGCTTAACTTTGCTAAAAATGCTGTAAAAATTTTACAAGTCTGATATTAGCTGTGGAAAAATTACGAGTACCATCTTTTGTATGGGTGAATTTTTTTTTCTACTCAAGTAGCGTAGCTTAGCATAATGGTACTTTTTAATTATAGACACATTTTAAAACCATAGTTACAATACGTAAAAGCCTTCGGAGGGGAGAATTTTTAATAATATTAATAGTGGCAAATAGTTAATAATTTAATGATAAGAAAATAATGTTTTTTTTTTCTTGCTTCCGGTTCTTCCACTGTTCTTTAAAAGATGAGCCGAGATTAATTACTTTTATAATTTTATCTGTTTGAAACAAAGTAGTCCGAGCGTACTCTCTATAAAAAGTTGAACGAGAATTAGCAGAAAATTAAACAAATTGACTATTTTGCTTTAATAAGATTAAATATTGCCTATACGCCATGATGTTTTACGGATACAAAGATATTGCTTTCTGTATTTTACACAAATAAAGTGATATATTTCATTGAACTAGTTTTATTAAAATAATATCGATTACATGATGACACACTTTTACTTTGAAATATTTAATTTATAGTTCCATATAAATCTTGTATATTGCTGCTACCGCTATCTTCAGTTTCGCAATAACAACCATATACACCGAAGTTCATTAAAAATTTTAAATTTTCACACTAGTTATCGCTCGCTCGGACAAATGCAAAGACCATCATCTGGAAATTAATTCATTCCGTCACACAGATTATTTCAATACATATATGTATGTATATTTATAAGGACTATTTTAATGTGTAACCAGAACCATTAACTTCAATGTGGTTTTTAGATTGGTCGCTTTGATATTTTTCTTAAATAATTCTAAAAATCAGAGGATATGCTGTTTGTCCAATTGAGCTAAGCCTCCCCTACCACATCATTCTACAAGTATTCGGGTAAATTGGCACACCTATTATAACTCACCACACCTGAGAAGGACATGCACGAAGACAACACACATACGGTCACTAGCAACTAATAAAAGTACTGAATCATCGCCTCAACTTCCACTTTCGTTTATACCCTGCGCCGCGTTAACACCTCACGCTACGGTTATACAATTCACCGAACCTGTGTGCGTTAATTCGAGTCGTCATCAATCCAGAGCGCTCCATATGGAAACCGTCTCGTCGACTCTCTGATGATTATCTAGTACTTTTATTTACAGACTGTGTCCGGAAAGTAATAGAACTGAGTCGATTTAAAAAAATTTATTGAATCAGTCGTTACAATTCTTTAAAAACTTTCAAAATAGGCTCCTTCTGAAACATTAAAAAGTTCGGTGGCCACATTTGGGGTGTAGGGTGGCTGCGAGAGAGATGCCGGCCTTGATAAGGTTCACAATAAAGGCGGGGTGCGCCGCGGCGCTGTAGTGGTCCAACTTCCAATCAGCTGCCAGGTCTTATCGGACCCGATTGACTATTCTTTTGAGTATCTTGAGGACTTCCACGTTAAACTTGGCGTTGACGCTTTGTCCAGGAAGAACAAATTCATGGTGGACGATGCCTTTGATGTCAAAAAAGACAAGACTTCTGGTCTTCATCAGCTACCTCTTCCCGGCCCTCCAAAAAAACCTGGTGTCTCCGTAACACACCACTTGCTAAAGCAACCTCTGGGTAGGCCTGCTTGATCATATCAAACGTCTCTGTTGCAGATGTACCGAGTTTCACACAGAATTTAATCGCGTACCTTTGCTCTAATGCACGTTTTCACAGAAACACGTCGCGCGGAAATGTTTGTTTTGACTCTCCAGGTGCTCGGAGACAACTGACCAGCCGCTCATTCGTTTTCGCTGGGAACGCTCTCTACCGAATCCATTCTGCAAACATTTATTTTGAATAAGTTACAAAATGTTCTGCAATATAACGTTGCTCAATTGTAAGCAATTGTTTTTGGTTTTTTGAGTTTCAGCATTTGCTCCTTATACTGCTTCAAAAGGATATAAGCTGACTTACCATTTATTCTGAAGATGTCGTTGTCGAGATTGCGACACTTAGGAAATTATCAGTCAGCTATCGTCAGATTTCCAAAAGTGCTGTTGTTCAGACCATTGCTGCATGTACCCAAGTATGTTTTACTAGTTCAGGTTTCTTATGCGAGATTCCTGTTTTTATAAGAAATTCAGCACCTTCTACCGTACTATTACTAAGATGATACGATTTTATTAGTTTGTATTCTGGAATTTTGAATGAAGATTTGGAAATTTGACTGACTGTTAAATGGGCTTCTGATACAAAAATTGCCTCAAATTATTGGTTTTGATACAATATTTTATTCTACTTCGGTTGTTGAAAGAGCAATTAGAGCCAATGAAGAATAGAGATTACAACTACTTACAGCTTTATAGGTGGGATAGCTTGAAATGATTTTGGGTTTGTAGCATTTATCAATATATTTCCTTATTTTACTAATGATTCAGTATCTCAATTTTGTGTTATAGTAGTCCGTTTGTACTGCTGCTTCAGATAATTGATTTTCTGCTTGATGAATAATTGAAAAGAGAAACGAAATTAATGTACTTTCGTTCCTGCAACATTGGGTGTTCTACCGAATCGTTGTTCGCATTTTGCCGTAAACTTTATCATACTCTAATAAACTGATCATATTGTGTTCATTCTTAATTTATCTTAATTAGTAGAAAAGTTTCTAATAAAATTTCAATTAGACTTTAACTGATATTTGATTCACATAGACCAAAGTTTATGAAATTATTTTCAATGTACTTGCAAACATATTTATTGCCTTTTCGATTCTTAGCTACGCACTCCGACATTAGTTACACTCATTGCAATTTGAAGTCACTAATTTCCGGCAATTTAACAAAATAACAAATTAAAAATAAAATTCAGCAGAAAGTTTCTGCTCTAAGTACTCTGAATTATCTTACAAACCCAAATTATAAACTCCAAAGACTAGAACAAAGACAAACGAAACTTTTACCTAACACAGTGCACAGTTGTTGAAAACCTTTCCAATTGTGATGCCGATTGGTGGAATTGGTACGTTGCTACTTTTTTGAAGCGCGGCATCACTTGGCACCTATAACAGATGTTTTTAACACAAATTTTTCTTTATTTACAATGAATATGCACAGCCAAACGGGCAAGCAGTAATTAAAGGAAAATAAATTTATACGATCTAAAATTGTATGAACAATTTAACAAATCTATACTTTTTTTAGGGGCAGTTAAATCAATTTCGCTTAAATAATATAAAGTGCCATTTGTTTTTTCTTGGGTTGAGTCAAAAACTACCCTTTTTTTAATAAATAGAGACAAGTAGTTATTTAAAGTAGTAAAAATTAATATTTTAGCTAACGTTACGGAACAGTCGTTTTTTTTTATTGCTAATTATAGATACACATTAGAGCGGGTTGATTTGCAGGGAGTCGAAAATCTCGAAAAATTGCGTATGTGGGAAATTTGTCACAGATCATTCTAACAAATTTTTCTAAGAGGCTATGAGTCTAAAACCGAAACAAAGTATAATGATATGCTTATTTATTTGGATCTACCAAAAAAATTACCATTTCAAAGATGAATACCATCAGTGGCGTAGCTACAACTTCGGGCGCCCGGGGCCAAGGATGTTCTGCCGCCCCCCTTTATCTACCTACCTACAAGTTTCATGAGGTGGTTCGAACAAAAGTGAATTTTTACAAAATATCTTCGATATTAAGTATATAAAATTTAGGAACTAGAAGCCACGCAAATTCTGAAGTTCCAAAATTCTCACAATACGGTTTTTAAGGAAATTGATAGTAAATTTACAAGACATCTTATTAAAAGCCATAGAAAAAACCCATTTTCGCCCTATATCTTGTACACTTTTGACACAATTTGCAGGAATTTTTGCCCGAATTGGAGTTTTTAAATACCATTTTTGAAAATTTGGAGAAATAAAAGTATTTGTTACATTCAAAGCATAGGGTAACTGTGAGAGTGACACGTCGCTAGACAAAGCTAGAAAAGTGCATCTTTAAGTTCTATCACTATTTTTAAGAAAGATATAAGCCAAAAAATATAAGACAAATTCAAAAGAAGCGTAGTCGAGTAAAAATTAATATTTTTCATTGTTATTCAGATTATTACATTGGGAGTGTACAAATCTTTTATAATAAATATTGTAAAAAAAGTTGTTGAAGTATTTTTCTGAATATTAAAAAATATTTTGCCGTCCCCAAGACGTTGCGCCCGGGGCGACGGCCCCCCCTAAATGTCAATCATATGCCAACTAAAGTTACATGTAAGATCAGTACTCTTGTTATGGAAACAAAATTTTCTGAGAGTGGGTATAATGAGTATAATTAATTCATGAAGTTTCATTTACACATTTGCACTTACTTATCTTTCTCTCACTGAAAGACAGACTATTTATACTGTTATATACTTTCTTACTTTTTAGTAGCTAGTATTAATACTTTTGTGCATTTCCGCAACGACGTATTTTACCAAGGCAAACCACAAGGTCTTTAAGAAAAAATCTATTATATTTAGAAATTTGAAAAAGTATAATATATGTAAAACTTTACCCTCTGCAAACTCCCATTCCATTAATAATATATGAACTTATTTATTCCTAGTTTCATAATATCTAAGATTTGATGGTGATCAAACACATTCACACCACACATTGAAGAGCTCGTTTTCAATATTCAACATAAGGAGTTCTATCTTTCGTTCGCAGTTGAAGTAGTAGGAAAATATGTATGTACATATATAGTATTCAATATATTTACTGGATTTTTCTTCTCAATTGCACTACTACAATAAGATAAACATATTTCCCTTATATTTATATACTTACGTTTTGCATTGTTCACTGTGATTTATTTAATTTATTTTATCCCACCTTTTTCATTTTTCGATTTCACACATTAAATTGGTGTAAGTAAGCAAACGCATACAGGAAAGATCGTTTTTTTGGCGGAACGGAACGATGATATTTTCCATATACTTTCAAAAAAGTGAATTTCTTGTAAGGATCGATAAGAATGGAACATGGACCCATTCCATGAATTTGCGCAGTTATAACATCATCCTGAATATAAGAAAGATATTAACTAGTCACATTGGGGTTTGCACTTAAAGCGGTTTACCAAATCTGCATTTATTTATGGCATGGCAAATGTGAGCATCGACAATGCTGTTTTCTGTGAAAAAATTGATTTTTTTCCCTTTCGACTCTGGCAACATTGATCTCATAAAACATAAGTGAACCTTCAGGAAAAAAACGTGATGACCGATTTCTTAAAAATGAAATTCGATTTGTTAAAATATATTTAACACTTACTGATATGTACGAAATATAGCAATTAAATTTTCAACTACGCCTTCTTCCAATATCACTGCTATTTTGAATTCTCATCTGATGCCTTTCTGTATTTATATAATAAAACTTTTTTTTTGTTACTTAGCCCTTCCATTATTATGTTTCCCTTTAAATAAAAAATAAATGATTTATTATCTGATTCAGTGATTGCATTTATATTTAAGTAGTATAGTACCAGGTAATTGTAAATAAAACGCAAAATATTTAATTATTCATCAATCTTTATTTTGTTGCCTTCAAAGTAATCCCCAGCAGATGTAATACACTATGCCTACGGCCTTTGTCCTCGAAACATTTTTGTAAGCACTTTTCGATTGACTGAAAACGGGTTCACAGAGAGGCAATTTTAGTTTGAGGAACAAGAAAAAATGGCACAGAACAAAATCTGGTGAATTCTATGGTTAATCGACGGAATTCATTGCGTTATGGCTTTAAATTTGGTCACAATCGTGGCTCGATACGATGGTGAATCATCGTGTACAATCCACGACTTGTTCTTCCACAATTCCGGCCGTTTTCGACGTATGTTTGCAGGCAATCTCCTCCATACGGCTAAATAGAAGTTCTTATTGACCGTTTGTCCCACCGGCAAAAAAATCATGATACACCAAATCAAGAATATCAAAAAAACTGATGAACATCACCTTGATTTTTGAGTGGGTTTGGCGTGGTTTTTGTGGTTTCGGCTCGTTTTTTCCTCCATTCCGATGATTGTTGATTTGTTTTTGCTGTTATAATGCTTTCCATGAATGTGGGATCAGAATTCGCACAATCAAGCATGTGCAAAGAGGCATCTTTACGGCACTCTTTTTTAAAAAAATTCAGCTTTATCGGGACGAGTCGAGCAAGAACGAGTTTCATGCCCAAAATATACACCAAAATTATTCCAACCGACTTGCGAGAGATGTCGAGCTCTCTTGCCATCTCTCTAACGCCTGCCTGACGATTTTGAGGCACCATATCTTTCCCTTTTTTCAATATTTTTATCAGTTGAAGATGTCGAAGGTCGCACAGAACGAGGCGTGTCTTCATTGATCTCTCGGCCATCCATGTTTTGTGTTTTAACCTTGTTGTAAAGACAATTAATATTGTATACCAGTTACAATCTTCAATTTCACTACGTGAATATCTTACTGTCATATATCACTTCCTTGTAGACAGTGCCTAATAAAATATTATTGTCAATTTTTACCTACAATCTATTCGACATAGTTAATGTCATAAATACAAAATTTTCTGTTGAATATCATTACATTGTTTACAATCAATGAACATTCAAGTTTCTGCTACCCAATCAGTAATTAGTAATTACTTTGAAGTTTCACAAACTGAAATTGCGCAATTCGCAAATAAAGTTCGTCCGAGAATTTCAATTAAACTCTTAATTTTATTCCAAAATGAAAACTACAAGCACTGAAGTAACAAAACTTTTACCTAACAGGCTGCGTATTAATACAAAGTGTTACTGCTTGTGATCGTAGTGCAACAGTTTTAACTACGGAATGTACTAGTAAGTTCAGTATGTCCATTGAGTTGGAAATAAAACGAAACGATTCTTTTCCGACTTCCAAACGAAGGAAAAGTTCCACGGCTTTACAAATTGATTTCAGTTGTACCTACAAATTTCTCGTATATCTAAGAAATTTAGGAAAAAAAGTTATAAAATACAACAAAAAACTTCTGTTATTCTACATTCATTCAATTGTCATACATATTAATACCGAATATAAAATTGTTTATACTTTTGCAACATGTTGATACAAAGTTGAATAGCTTTGGTTTATTATAACACATAACTAATCGATAAAAATGTGACTAGGAGGACGAGATGAGTTGAAATCTAACGTGTAAGCGATGAGTAAAAATTGAGATATCTTGATGAAACTTGGTACATATGTTCCTTGGCGACAAAACCGGACCACGCCGTCAAAACACTATTAGACAAGATTCACCGAAGCGAGAGAAACATGTGGGTCCAAAATTGTTTAAAAGTGTGCCTGAAAGTGGGGAATGTTTATTTTCATTCGGAAAATATTCTTTGGCAATAAATCAATAACTATGTACGCCAGAGACATTCATTTTTATCACCGAGATGATACACGAGAGCTTTATGAGAGCCAGCATTCTTTCTATATTTCCATATCATTTTGTGAAAATTAGTGACATCGGACAATAATCAGGCCTACTTCCCATATAACACAATTTAAAATTCCATTTGATTCTTTCACTTTTAGTACACAAATCAAGATGTAAGTAATAAAACGGAATAAAAAAATTTTGAAGTAATAATTCCCTTAAAAGTATGCCACCTTTCGACCAGATATTGTTCAAATCAAATCAAAACTGTTCAAGGCCCTAGGTACCGCATATGTGGACTCCAATATCTATAGTTTGCTTTTGACCGAAAATGATCCATCTCGTTTGTCTGTATGCTTAAAATGGTTTGAACCGGTACCATACTTCTCTTAGCCCCAATATGTGAGTTATCGCAATATAAATGAGAGCGGGATTTACTTAGATAAACTTGAGCGGTTACTTGAATTAGCCCCATATGACTTGCTTGTATAGTATATCAGAATTTTCGAACATCCGGCTGACTTTACTCTATATGATTGGTTTTTAGTATTTGGCATGTTAATAGTATTTGTTGTTGGAAAATTAATTTAATTATTTTCGTTTTTCTAATAAACCTTATGCCCAATTTGTCTGCCAGTTTATGAGTTATATATAGTATATGTATGTATTAAATTGCTTGGATTGCGATCCTCTGGTTGACGTTTGACACAAAAGTGTAAAATGATCGGTTGCACCCGAACTTAGCCCTTCCTTACTATTTCCTTATTTTATATACTCTCGCAACAATGTTGCTAAGGAGAGTATTAAAGTTTTGTTCACATAACGGTTGTTTGTAAGTCCTAAGACTAAAAGAGTCAGATATAGGGTTATATATACCAAAGTGATCAGGGCGACGAGTAGAGTCGAAATCCGGATGTCTGTCTGTCCGTCTGTCCGTCCGTCCGTCCGTGCAAGCTGTAACTTGAGTAAAAATTGAGATATCATGATGAAACTTGGTACACGTATTGCTTGGCTCCATAAGACGGTTAAGTTCGAAGATGGGCAAAATCGGCCACTGCCACGCCCACAAAATGGCGGAAACCGAAAACCTATAAAGTGTCATAACTAAGCCATAAATAAAGATATTAAAGTGAAATTTGGCACAACGGATCGCATTAGGGAGGGGCATATTTGGATGCAATTTTTTTGGAAAAGTGGGCGTGGCCCCGCCCCTACTAAGTTTTTTGTACATATCTCGGAAACTACTATAGCTATGTCAACCAAACTCTACAGAGTCGTTTTCTTCCGGCATTTCCATATACAGTTCAAAAATGGAAGAAATCGGATAATAACCACGCCCACCTCCCATTCAAAGGTTATGTTGAAAATCACTAAAAGTGCGTTAACGGACTAACAAAAAACGTCAGAAACACTAAATTTTACGTGGCGTCGCCCACATATGGACCAAAAACCATATCTCAGGAACAAGTCGACCGATTTCAATGAAATTCGGTATATAATATTTTCTTAACACCCTGATGACATGTACGAAATATGGGTGAAATCGTTCCACAACCACGCCTTCTTCCAATATAACGCTATTTTGAATTCCATCTGATGCCTTTTCTGTATAATACGAGTATATACATTAGGAACCAATGATGATAGCGGAATAAAACTTTACAAAAATACGGTATTTTAAAAATATGTAAATGACGTATAATGAAATCTCGATTATCACTTTATCATGCGAGAGTATAAAATGTTCGGTGACACCCGAACTTAGCCCTTCCTTACTTGTTCTGGTTTAAATTTAAGGCAAATGTCTGTATATCTGTTTAAGTTTAAATAAAAATGACTGAACTGCAACCAGGGGTCTATAAAGTTGAAAGAAGATAATTTATTTTCGCTCGCAGATCAGACAATTTGGTTTTACTTATTGTTGCTTTCCTTACAAAAACTTATTCAAGTGATTCAGTAAAAGTTTCCATTTTTGTGAGGTCCATTCGTTCTGTTCATAAAAAATTTGAAACTTTTTGATTGTTTGACCCATTAGCATAAGCACTGAAAATATAATCAAGAAAAATAAAATTTGAAATGTTTTTATCGCTTGGCAACTGTTACTCGTACTTTACATATCTGTTAACCTCAAACGCAAGTAAATTTGAAAAACGGTAGAAAGTGTAAAGCTATTTGTATGAATTTGTTAGCCAAGTTCAGTGGGTTTCTCGTTGAGTTCGTCAAGAGATTGCAATTTAGTGTTTTTTTTTTAATTTTTGACCCTGAGCTGCTTCTTCACGTTTACGATTTCACGAACTCTTATTTAACTTCTTTTTTCCCAAAATATTGTATTTAAGTTTCTTTATTGTTGGTCATGATTATTTTAAATTAGTGATTGTTGATGTAAATTATGATAAGGAGTTACCACTCACAAGTCTCTTTCTTCAAAGCAAACATTTCTTTTCTGGTAGTAGTATGGGGTGTTGAAAGAAATTAAGAAAATCGGGTCAATAAATTTTAAGAGGAACTCTCCATAACAGGAAAACCATATTTGTGAATGGCTGGGAGTAACTCGTAGTAACTAATTGCTTAAATAACCAATACTCCTGAAAAAGTACCAATGTTGGATATGAATATGAAGTACCAATTAAATAATTATATTTCACCGAAAATGTTAAACAAATATTAAGTTCTGTAACCTAGATATACATAGTATGTCCCTTTCGTAGGAAACCCATCATGCCTACATTACAAGTTAAAAGTGCACTAAAATCCTTCTGCTGCAGCAAATTAAAATTTTCGAAACTGTTCACATTTCGTAAAACCACAATCGCCAGGTCGGCAAAGTCCGGCGTCATTGTTCGCGGGTAAACGCTATGACAGAAGCAGTTGCGATATCAACATCTCGACTCCACAACAATAGATTATATTGTTAACACATGTTGACGCGCTATTATTTTGAACAGAGCCAAAGCCAACAGTTGCCACAAACGCGTAAATAGAAATGGTTTTGTTGAAGGCGGTAATGCGTTGCAGTTGTAAAAACGCAATAGTATGTTTACGGATAGAAAACAACCGTAAAAGTTGCAATAGTTAAGCAGCTTATTGGCATATCTGAAAAATAGTAAACACACACTACTTACACAAACGGAAAAATACGAATAGAAGAAAAAGGAAAACTCAAAAATCTTCTGTTTTTCCTTTCCTTTACATCCAATTGTAACTATTTTAATATTTGATTGCGTTTTTTCGATTTGCAAACTATTAATTTAAAATTTTGAAATAACTAGGTTTTAAGTCAAAATTCCTTTTATCAATATATTTGAAACAGGATTAATTTCATTAATAAAAGGAAATTTTGTTTTCAAAGTAAGAATAGGGAGCTAGAATAACATCTATACGTGTAATGTCATCAATCTTATTTAACTTTTACTTAGCTTTCGAATAAAATATATGTTTGCTTAAGCGTTTTGCGGAAACCTCTTGATTTTAAGGAGACTGAACGAATGCTTGTATTACAACTTTTGCAGATTTATATCCATAAACCTAAATAGTATATGGGAGTTGGATAAGTATCGACCCGATATTATCCATGAACTATTTTCGTTAAGGTACCTTACATACAATCACCAATCATATGGAGCAAAGTCAGCCGGATGTTCGAAATTCCTCGTAATGGTTATATGGGGGTAAGTCAAGTTTTCGCTCAAACTTATCTATTTTAGGCACAAAGATGCACTGTTATGAGTAAAATAAGCTCTGTAATTTTTATTAAGATAACTCAAATATTGGCCGATATATCCAGCATATAGTCACCTGGAAGTTCGAAAATATTTATATTACATAGGTATAGGTATTAGCACAGGAAAGTATAAGACCAGTTCGACCAATATTTGATATGATGACATACCATTGTCAGAGGAGGATTATGCTTGAATTTCAATTATATATCTCACAAATATCTCTCATTCGGTACCTAAGGTCTTGAACAGTTTTGGATGGATTTGGACAATTTTTGGTCAAAAGGTGCCACACTTTAAGGGAATTATTACAGCAAAATTTTATTCCGTTATATTAATTACTTCGTGATGATTTGTGTACTGGAAAGAATCAAATGGAATTTTAAATTGTCTTATATGAGAAGTAGGCGTGGTTGTAGTCCGATTTTGCCTATTTTCTCACCGTAACATAGTAATTTTAAAGAAATGATACGAACTATATTTTTCGAAATTGTTCAGTCTGGTCTTGAGATATGGCATTTCGCAAAAAAGTAGGCGGTGCGACTTCTCCAAAAATGTGTACCCGTACATGCCTCTTGCTACTGCGATCCCCTGAGCCAAATTACAATTGTATAACTTATTTTACATAGTGCTTAGTTATGGCACTGTATAAGTTTTCGGTTAATGGCGATTTGTGGGGGTTGCAGTGCACAGTGGTCGGTCTTGTATGGAATCAGCGGCCAAAAATACTTCCACTGCCTAAATAAAAATGAAACTTTTGCCAAAACTTTTTAAAATCTCCCTCTCCCGTTTCCATTTCGCCACCCCCCGATGGTAAAAAATTTTATTTAATAATATTAAATTAAAAAAGTTGATAAACGAAAAAGGAAATTTTTGAATATTATTCAAATAAATCAAAAACTGATTTTAATAAAATTGATTTATTTTTGCATTATAGTTTCTTTGACTGGTGATGAAAGGATCTAAGCTCAAAAGCATTCGGTTTAGCAAGTCCTGATTTGTAGCGATCCGTTAGTTCTTTCGTATATGATGGAGTCGATACATCTAACCGTCCTTATTGCTTGACTCAGTTCTCAGCTCTTATGAGAGCTCTTTAATTGAAACTGGTGCATATTGAATAACATCGGGAGCGTGAATTAAAATTTTACGGACTGACGAGGGAAGATAATACCAGGAATATTTTGAAGTTAATTCCTTTGCAGGATCTAGCGCAAATCTAGTGCTTTTAGGGTTTAATAAACTGATTCCTTCTGAAATTGAATTCGAACATGACGGCAATAGCGGGTGGAAGAAGGTCTGCAGTTTTTCCAATACATACATATGTCGTGACAAATAAATTATTGTCTTATAAATTATTATTTTGAACTTTCTGCTTATATTCGCTCTGAGAATTGCCAACAAAGCTACATATTCCTATTGATAATAGGTAATTAGAGGACTCATTTCGTTCATTAATTACATTTGTGACGCAATGTGGTCCAATAATTTTTTTTATCTCAACTTCAACATCAGATTCAGAGACCTTTATTGGCTCAGGATAACTGTTTTTCCTTTGAAACTTTTTAAAAGTTACTATCAAGTTTTTTTTTAACGAAGCTTCTAATTAGTAAATAATGAAGCTTTATTAAATTTGCTTCGGTGATAAGTGATATTTCTTCACACATTTTCTAAACACCAAAATTCAAAAATTTATAGGCGTGAAAGTTTACACCGATATGATGTGCCTAAATAAAAGTACGTATAGAACAAACATTTGATTAAAGTGAGAAAATGATAAAATGAAAACCAAAGCTCAAATATGTGTATATTTGTATGATGAAAAAAAACAAAAAAAACAATAAAACATGCACGAATATACGTACACGTAAATACAAAAAAATATAAAAAATAACACACACAAAATCGCATGCCTGGTAGAATAACAAAGAAAGTTGCAAAAAGTTGCAGCTGAAATCAAAAGCATAGACTAAGAAAACATTAACTGATATAAACAAACTTGATTCATTTGAGGGCGAGACAGGGATCACAACTTTTTGTATACTTTAAATCGATGTATAAAGAAAAACATACCACTCAAAAGGGCACTTATAAAACAATTGTTTTAAAATAATAAAACAACATATTATTACATGAAAACCACTTTTTATATAACATATACCTTTGTTATCAATACTCATTTCGATTTATGGGTATTACGCACGATTTTAAATTGGAATTTAATTTATTATAAGAGATAATTTTTAAGCTATTTTCACTGCACATTCCGCGTGTTTCTATTGTCTCACTTCTCTCGCTTTTCGTAGCCCCTACGAATGGGATAGAGCAAAAATGTGTTTACCGTTAGTTTTATTGGTGTTTTAAGAAATAGCTTTGATACAAACAGTGGTAAATTTCATACTTTTATTTTTTTATTTTTGGCCTATTAAATCGACCAGTGTGTAGTGGTCCGATTACGCCCATCTACGTTATTGTTTTTTTATTACGATGGTACCAACATACCAAGTTTCATCAAAATATCTCAAATTTTACTCAAGTTATAGCTTGCACGGACAGACAGTCACCGTATTTCAACTTATCTCGTTACCCTGATCATTTATATACATACATATATAACCCTACAACCGTTAGGTGAACGAAACTATAATACTCTGTAGGAACTGGTTGCTAGATCGACCTCGAATAGTTCGGTGTTCAATATTGACCCGGCTCGCTTCGAAACGGCAGTCTTTCGGTCGGCCATGCACACTGTAAAAGACGTTGCAGCCATACGCTCCATGGTAGAGAGTCTACCAAAGATATAGGACAACTCCAAGCTGCGCCTCTTATGTGCCGAGAAAGTCCCTACGCTCTTAAAAACACACATTTTTGTTAGTTATAGGGTTGCTGTAATGTCCATGGAGTCGATACTGACGATAACGACGAGTCTATAGGAGATATTCCATCGTGCCATCTCAGAAATCGATATCTTAGTCGTGGGTATAGACCAAGACTCGTACTTACTCCTCGAATCTGTAGGTGATAGGGCTCACCTGCTATTCTCCACTGTCCAGCTCAGTGCCAGTCAGCGCCAAGTCGCGACAACACTCTCTTCGAACAGTTGTCTCCCTAACATTGCCAACTCTGGAAAAGCGATTGCGAGGAGACAGTAGGAACCGCCATCGGTCAAGGCGTCGACCGGAGAATACTCAAGAAACTCGTCGTCAAGTGCGCGAATAGAAAGGGAGCCTAAGCAGGAAATCGTAGCTGTGTCAAGACTGACTTTCTTTTAAGAGGACAGACTCTCGAAACATTCCACGTCGAATATCTGCTAATCACACAGATAAATTGCCACGGAAGCAGTGTGGCGTCTGCAAACCTGGTCGACGGACTAGTTAAAAGTAAGTTTGATATTGCCTTAATCCAGGAACCCAGTATCTTTCAAAGCCAGGTTACTGAACCTAATTGTGTGTTCTTCCAATAGCAGAGCAAGGCCAAGGACCTGCATACTACTGCAGAAAAAACAGGTATGTAACTCATTATAGAGACAGATGCTAATTCCCATCATACAGCCTAGGAAGCTCGGACTGTAATGCTATAGGAATTACATTAACTCTTAGGACCTACTAACATCAAACATAGGTAACCCACCCACCTATATAAATAGGCGTAGAAGGGAACTTTTTACTGTATGCAATAAAAGTGGAGTAGGCCTAGTATCTGATTGGCAAATCTAATTAGAACATTTATTTTTCGACCAAAGGCACATTGAATTCAAAGTTAAAACGGACTAGCTAGCGATGTACAGGAATAAGTACAACACAAACTGGAACACATTCTGGCCGAACTGCGTCGTTCCATTGGTACACTCTCAATGTCAGACATAGACTTAGTGGTACAAAAAGTTACACAATGCATCATTGGTGAATTTGAGGTTTCGCAGGACTTTTAATAAGGCCAGGCTATTCAATTGTATAGAATGTTGCGATGTATATAAAATAGCAAAACGCAACTTGTAGCGTTCGTTCTGTGGTCACGTAGATAGCATAAACAGAACGCCAAAATTAACTAATGGTTGACAGCCATGGTTATGGAGCATTGACCTGAAAGGTGAATTCAATAATTTTAGCATCGCTGCACTGTTATCGGCTATTGCTTCTTCTTGCTTCTGGGTACCCGGTCATTTAGAAATAGAAGGGAATGAAAAGCGGACGAGCTGGCCCACTCGGGAGCAACTGGAGACACAATCCGCCTAAGCTGCCACAGGCCATTCAGCTCCTTCAAGGGTTGTTGGAATCTTGAGGTACACTTCAAGTCTTGGAACAGAAGCAACATAGGGCATACCAAAAAAGTTACTTTGGGGTACTGATGATAGTGGACAGTCCAAAAAGCTAGTACTCATATGTAAAAGGGAACTTAGCAACATTGTGAGCTCATCACTGGGGACTTACTCTTCAAACTTACTTTCAAAAAATCGGAAAAGTGGGTTCGGCGGTATGCAATTTATGCGCGGAGGATTATAACACGTTGGACCATTATCGATGCGAAAGTCCATCGTTCAGCCGGATGAGAAGAGATATATTCCACGTTCCCCAATATTCCAACAAAAGGACGGCGGACAGCTGAGGTGGAAAATATGATTAGATAAGATGTAAATGCTCCAAAAGAGACCATGACTAGTTTTGACATTAACTTGCAAAATACTATACATGATATACACTGTACAGCATGTATGTGAGCATTTATTTAAAAAAAAACCATATAGTTACAAAGCCGCAAACAATTATAGCTTCGTCGCAAATATTTTTCAAACCGGATACAAATCAAATGAAATAGTGTTTTATTTCTACTATCATGCAAAATTTCTGGCATACAGAAATTGTTATTAAAATCAGCAAATCATTTGAAAAAGAGTTTTATGCATTAGGGAAAGACAAGTCAGGTTATTAAATAAATTAAGATTTGTATTTAAACAAACATTTTAACATTTTGGACTTGTAATTAATATATAATTATAATTACCACATTTGGGAGGTAATTTATACATTTACAGAAATATGTACATACTATATATATCGCATACCTATGTATGTATTACATATTGCAGCGTAATTTGTTGAATAAGTAAATGTCTGTGTTTTATTTTGGACCACAAAGTGTTAACAAATAGAAATTTTGATCGAAACCGCAATTGCCACAGATTTCATTATTAATAGACTGCGCCATTATTATGATGAGTTGCATTTCCAGTTATAAATTCACCAAATGAATATTTATAGACAGCGCAAAAAAAAATATTTAATTCGTTGCAGTAGCAATATTATTAAAATCTCAGTACGTAACCGCTGTGTTGCATTAAAATATTATTTGGAACACACTCATATAAGAGTACGTACATAAATAATAACGGAAACGAAACACGAATCAGCAGCAATAACTGAAGATGGTTGTAGGGGTAGGGGTTGCATAGGAAATTGTGGTATTCGCAATTTGAATGTTGAATGGCCGCCGGAAACCGTTAACCGCAATTCGCGAAACGTAATATACCCAAGCCAATAATCACATTTAAATTTTTTTTATTTGCATCATCTTTTTATGTATTGAATCTGCTTTTGGTTTTAAAATCCTAACAATAAGTTATAAAATTTTAAATCTATTTAAAAACTAGACAAGCTCTTTAATACGCAGGCATATCTCTTCTTTTAAGGCGTGTTTGACATCAGGAATGTACCAAAGCATTAGCCAAAGGGTTTGGGTGATCTCAGAGTTTAGATATATATTTAATTCTTCTATCTTCTACTTCTTTCTTTACCATAGGGATACCAAGGTCTTTATGGATATTTTCATTACGCATGTACCATGGTGAACACGTGATTGTTCTAAGCATTTTTGATTGAAACCTTTTTATTATATCAATATTAATGGCACAGGTCGTACCCCACAGTTGAATGCCATACATCCAAATCGGCTTTATGACCGCATTATATAAAAGCACTTTGTTGTCTAGGCTAAGTTTGGAGTTTTTATTTAAAAGCCAATTTAAATTTGCTGCAAGTTATTTTACTAGATATATGTTTTCTCCACGTAAGTCTTCTATCTAGGTGAATACCAAGATAAGTTACTTCATTCGCTTGGGGTACTAAAATATTGTTCATTTTTACTGCCGGACACAGTCTAAGCGAAATTGTAAAATGCTTACACTTTTGTTCATTCTCATTTATACGCCAGTTGGCTAGCCATTCTTCGACAGACCTTAAGTGCTCGGCTAATATTCTTGATGCTAATATGTGGTATTTGTTACGGCTTATCCGCAAAAGTTGAAGTCAATATGTTATTAGCTGTTGGACGATTTGCTAGATATATTATGTACAGAGTTGGGCCTAAAACACCACCCTGTGGTACACCAGCTCTTATCTGTCGTTCATCAGATATGAAATCTCCCACTTTTACCATAAATTGTTTATTTTTTAAATAAGACTTCAATGTTTCATATAATTCGAAAAGTAGAATGTTTTTAATCTTATATAAAAGGCCTTCATGCCAGACCTTATCAAACGCCTGAGCCACGTCTAGAAATATAGCTGAACAGTACTCTCTGTGCCATAACCGGTGTTATGCATTTTCGCCATAACAAAAGCGAAAATTAAGTCACAAAACTGTAATTTTGCATAACAAATTAATAATTCTGTTAAATTCCATCTGTTTTGTTATATTATAGAATATAATTCAATAGCGTTATCAAAACATAACGGTAATAACTTTGCACAAATATTGGTTTAAAGATATTTTGTCCTACTTTTTAGAAACGCCTTAATCGGGCCATGACTTTTCTAAACCCCAAATTTCCGATTTACTGGTTGACATTTTTCTCACATCCTCAATAAAAACAAATAAGAAAGGGCTAACCACACCGAGCCAAATCTGGTGAAAACGGTGGTTGAACGATGGTATTCATTGCAGTTTTGACCTTGAATTCGTTCACAATCGCACTCCTATTGAAACAAATTTGAGTCGAGCAAGAACACGTTACATACCCAAAATATGTCGAGCTATTTTTCCATCTCTCTTTGCTGTTTTATTTCGGGCTCATACGCATAGATCCATGATTCGTCAACTGTGACGATCTTATAGACGTCTTTTGAAGCACCGCGATCGTATTTTTTCAGTATTTCTTTACACCAATCCACACGAGGCTTTTTTTGAGCGATTGTCAAATTGTGCGGGATCCAACGAGAACAAACCTTTTTTACGGCCAGGTGTTCATGCAATATCGAATGTATGCTGGTGGGAGAAATGCATAGGCATGCCTCTATCTATCAGTTCACGTACGGCATCGATGTTTTCTGGCACAACGGCTGTTTATGGACGACCTTCACGGAATTCGTCTTTGAGCGAGCGTCGGCCACGATTGAATTCGTTGTACCAGTTTTTCACAGTGCTATAGGATGGTGCTTCATAGCCATACAAAGATTTTAGTTCATCGATGCACTCTTGTCGTGATTGTAGTGTTAATCCGAGTCGAAAGTTGTGAAAAATGAACGCACGAAAATGTTCACGAGTTAATTCCATTTTTTGGCCGAGATGAATTTTTTAATTCCCTGTAAATAAAACAATTCACGATTAAATGACAACACGTTCTGGGTGATGTTATGCTAAAAAATGTCAAACTTTCCAATGGAAATGTCAGATTACACCTGACAACACTTAGTGTTGCCCTAGGCCAGAATATATATAGCAGCCCTCGTACCCTTAATTGTTTAATATTTTCATCAGGTGAAGATGTCGAAGCTCGTCTAGATCGAGGTAAGGCTTTGAAGGCTTTGTAATACTCGTAGGCTTGTGGTTTTGATAAAACCGAATTACCGTAAGCCATTTTTTAATATTCGCAATGATTTTGCAAGCGAAATTTGGTTAGAAATACAAAATGTGAGACAAATCCTTTGTTTGGTATTTTTACCCGTGGTAACAGATCGCGCTCCTATTGTGTATAAAAATTATGGACTGTCCAACCAACTAAGCAAAATACATTTTTTTGAAATATAATTTAAGAGAGAACTTAATGACAATCTCCAAGTTCTTTTTTTATCGCAAGCAATACAATCACCAATCATAATGAGTAAAGTCACCCGCAAGTTCGAAATCTATACATTAGGCATATGGGACTCAGGGAAGTATAGACCCGATTTAACCCATTTTTGACACACACACATACTATTTTCAGGAAAGGTTTATCTACGAATTTCAATATTTGCGATATTTGCTACAAAAGGTCAACTATAAGTATTGGAGTATACATAACAGGTAAACAGTTCTGGTATATTTATATACTGAAACTTGATGGAATCAAATAGAATTAAAAATTATGTTATACGGGAAGTAGGCATAGTTGCAGTCCAATTTCTGTTTTACAGAATCGATAAGACGGGCGAAAATTTGACCTGTTCGCATACAAGTAATATCAGAATAATTGGTGATGGTATGTGAGGTATTTTACTGAAACACAGGGAACATATTATTACTATGTGGCATGTTAATAGTATGCGGTATTGGCAAAAGTAGATAAAATCGGGTTCATACTACCCCAACTCCCACATACTACAATTAATCATTCCGATACTTGAGTTGACGTTTTGCACTTGAAAGTATTTCTTTGACTTTGATTCTGGCAAAATGCAAGAGTATAAAATGTTCCGTTGCACCCGAATTTATCCCTTCCTTACTTGCTGTAGTACAATTGGCCTTTGCTTCAAAATAGGCTTACTTTTCCACGACCACCTCTTCATTCCATGAAAATCTCTTCCAAGCGAGCATTCTTTTGAGATCTGAGAACAGGATTATTGTCATCGTTTTTACTGACTTTAGACACGGTGTCTGGTTGAAAGAGTATTTTATTTTTCATTCAATACGGCCATTTTGGGCAATTTCGTCCTTCATGTTGTTCAATAACGCTATATACTAGTCGTTGTTGGTGGGACTTCCTTTTTCTTCATATTAAAAAATATTCCATGCGCATCCCAAAATACAAACGCTATAAGCTTGCCAACCGACTTTTGCGTTCTTCTGCACTTTGCAGCGGTCGGAGTGAAATGAGGGAGCCAGTTTGATGCATTGTCAGATATCGACGCAAAGAATCGGTTTTATTACGCTTGAACATCTTCAAACACCGCTTCGAATCATCAACTCGTTGTAGTTTGTGGCCAAAAGGGAGCTCGAAGGGCAGCCACTTTGCATAGAGCTTTCCCATACCCAAATGTATGTATGTGATATATGTTGTACATATTCAGCTGAGATCTGTAGAGCGCCTGATATCGTGAGCAACTTCACTTTAATGTCACCCCTAATTATTTTGTGAACTTTTTTGTTGTTTTCCACCGTAATAACCTCTTTTGGGCGTTCACTACGTTCACCATTTTCGGTGCTCATAACATCACGTCTAAACTTTGTATAACAAAATTGAGCACCTAAATTGACAGTTTGGTGTGCTTTTTGGTCTGATGGAATCATCGGTCCATACTTCTTTCGAATTAAAGTAGGTGACATGGTTACTGTCAATAGAGACCGGTATAATTCGATAGTTATCGCAATTTGAAGAAGCTGATCTTGATATCATCTCGTTGTTACAAGACGGGGCTACGTGCTTTAGAGTCCTTTCAACAACCCAATTATTGCGAGAAAAGTTTGGAGATTCGATTCTTTCAAGAAACATTGTGTGGTCTCCAAGAAGTTCTGATTTAGCACAATTAGAATACTTCTTGTGGGGTTATTTGAAATCATTGGTTTTGAACAATAAAACAGATTCTGTTCAAGCTTAGAAACCAATATTGAACGTTGTATTCTTGGCATACGTTTAAGTTTTGTCGAAAAAGAACTTCAAAATTGGGTTCATCGAATTCCTTCCTGATTTGAGAGATATAATATGCAGAACTTAATTGATCCGATTGTGCTTTAGATTAAATAAAAAACTTTTGCAATTCCTTAACAATTACTGTATTTGTTTTTATACCACGAACAGGGTATATTAAGTTTGCCACGAAGTTTGTAACACCCAGAAGGAACAGTTGGAGACCCTATAAAGTATATAATAAATAATCAGTATGTTGAGCTAAGTCAATTTATTTGTTATTATAAATATAAAAAAAAATAAGTTGAAGTTTGATTAGAAATACGAAAAGACTTTTTCGAATACCCAATATAATCTTTGAGGTAGAAACATTTGATAAAACCTAAGAATATTTTAAAAACTGTAAAGGATTACAGCAACAAAGGAAAATTTAAGATGCTAAATAAAAAAATAAAATTAATAAACTTCCGCTGCTAAACTGCTTAACTTAATACTTTGCTTTAATAGAATTTCAGTCAAACTGATCACTTTCTGTCCAACAAATCCAAATTTTAAATCTAGTCATGAAGTAACAACACAAGCAACACCAACAATGGTAGAGCTACTTCATCGGCGACCAGCCTTCTTCACTTTGACTTCTATTTTCTTTTTGCAATTCAACTGCGCGTAAAAGAGTCTGCACAGGCGCGCTTTAATTTTAATCTGCACTGAAGGCAATGTCAAACCTCGCTTTGCATGCAGTCACGTTTGCTACCGTGCCTTGCTTTACTTCACTTGGCGTCCGTTGCCGGTGTTTTGCATTTTACGAGTATTCCTAATCGCTGCACTTAAGCGACACTGTTTTATTTTAGCTCCTGCAAAAATAATGTTAAGAGAATTTGACATTTAGATGCAAGTTTTAAATGAGGAAAAATACTGAAAGGGGCGTAATGCTTTATTAATATGTAACTTGAAGTAAGATACAAAGAAAGATTTTATTAAAGGTGATTTGATGGGGTTCAGTTTAAGAGTTCCGAAGTTTATACCTTTTAAAGTCCTTAAGTTGGTTTGTTACCAAGGTAGAGTTACATTAGATATTCCTTAGGAAAAAGCAAATACAAAACATATACTTTGTTAAAAAACTTACACTATTTAACGATTTGAAAATATATAGTTTAATCTTGGAACCAGCCGGAAATTATTACACAACTTTAGCAAATCAATCTGAACTGCTAGCAGATTTAAGTACTATTTATAGTAGATAAGGGGAAGCCGAGGAAACTCAAACACAATAGACGATAGATTTTCAGTAAAGCATTCACATACAAATATGATATATGGGTATACTCTTTGTTATTCATATTACTAATTATACTAGTAATGAAGGCAACTAGTTGATGTTATCGCAATATTATGCACGATGTTTCAATTAATGTTACATTGCAAAATCTCACTCATCCACATATTAACATCTGATCGGAAGTACCACATCAGGCAATAAGCCAGGTATGCAAAATAGTCGATAAATATTAATTTTTCAAACATATACAAGTACTGTTATGCGCCTATGAAAAAAAAACTTACCTTTTGGCTGAGGAGAGCAGCCTGCACACGGCTCCCTTTCGAAGCTTATACCCGCATAAGCATATTTTCATAAATTTTCAGTTAGCACTACACAACACATGCGGGAATAGTTTTCGTGCACTTTGCTATATTTTACGTGCTTACATTTTAATCGCATTGTGGCGACTTGCATTCCTGAATATTATTTAAGCGGAAAATTCTGAAGATACCTGCAAATTTATGCTTTCATAAAAATATATATATTTTTTTTATTTGCCGACGAGTTCATGTGAACCGACGCACATAGGAGCATTTTCCTTCAAAACCCGGACAAAAATGAAAATTACAAACTTCAGCGATGCTACTCAAAATTGACTTTTTTCAGTACCTAAGTAACCGTTCTACGATGAATCGATTAAATGAATGACCTTCAGCCCGCTATATTGCCACACAAGTAGTCGGAATCTAGAATTCGTTCAGAACGCACGTGCTTATTCGCGAAACTCTCTGTTGTTCTCGAAATTGCAAGTGGTTTTTTGTGTTGCGTGAAGTGAGCTCTGGAAAATATTTTTTATGGATTCTACAACATGGTATGTATTTATATTAATGACATAAAGATTAATTTAATTAATTTATTATTTTGTTTTTTTTTCAGGAAAACAATGAATCATTAAAAAAACTAATTTTTTTTTTAATTTTTTTAAATTAGTGTTTTTGTTATACTGTCGGGCGATGTCGAGCTTTGAATTATTTTTCTTAGTAAACTAAGGGGTTTCTACTTAACATATAAGCTTAAACATTTTCCCCGTCTTTTGACTAATATTTGTCCAAATCCAACGAAAACTGTTCAAGCCCCTGGGTACCGAACATGTGGACCCGATATCAATAGTTGACTTTTGACCGAAAATATCGTTCAATGTATGAGATATGGAATTGAAATTTGCACAGAATCCTTTTCTGACAATAGTATTTCATTCTGTCTAAAATGGATTGAATCGGGTAAATACTTTCCTGAGCCCCCATATACCTAATATAAAGACTTTAGAACATATAGGTCACTTTATGCTGGATATGTCCGCCAATATTTGAGTCATCTCAATGAAAATTTCAGAACATATTTTATTTACAACAGTGTATCTTTGCGGCTAAAATAGATACAATTGGGCAAAAACTTGACCCTCCCTCCATATAACTATTACCAAGATTACCAAGAAAATCACTTGTACTCCTATGTGCGACGTTAGTCTTTGATATAAAGATCAGCTATGTAGAGTCTTGCCATGACCTTGCCGATATAGCCTTTTCCATTGACGGGAAATATTTGGGAAATAATAAGTTTTTTGAGAAGCCCATAATGCTCCAATGCACTTGCGGAAATTTCTACGGAGTCTATAGTTCGGTTCGTAAGTTTTCACCAATCTAAACAAACATGAGATTCCAAATAGTTCTTACATTATTACACTATTTTAACTACAAGCAATACACAAAGACAACACAGGTTGGGAAACGAATCCTGATAACTTAAAGTTTTTCATAAATCTTACCTCTAAGTTGAAACCTGATTTTCAAACTACAATATATCTATGCTTAAAAAATACTTATCCACAGTAAACTTAACTAACTTTTAATTTAACATATGCGCTACTAAATAAAAGATCAGAACTAAGTCCTTCTATTGTAATCGAAAGCTCTCAGCCCCATTTCGACTATACTAACAGGTGATCTGAGTAGAGGTACTTTTTTCAACAGCCTGTTTTTGATAGATCACGCGTGAGTCGAGTCAAGCTGTCATGTTATTTTCGTTCAGTATTGTTTGGTATATCATCACGGAATGACTTACGCCTGAACAACGTTCACAAATCGTTCAACTTTAAAAAAATTTCACGTTCTGTAAATGTTTTCCATTTTAGCCAAAATTAGTTACTATCGGGTGATTTTTTAAGAAAAATTTTAAAAAAAAAAAGTCAAATAAAAATCTCATCGGTTCTTTATTTGAAACGTTAGATTTTATGGCATATACGCGCATTGTATTTAAATGTTGATAGTCGATATATATTAATCTGACAATTAATTCAAGGTTTGGCTTATTTCTGCAGACTTTAGTAATGAGAGGTTAAAAAAAAAGTTATTCGAGCGTGTGTGATTTTCAATCATTGGTTAATGAATTTTTTCAAAAAGTGTGCCATTTCAAATTCTGACAATTTCGACGTGGCCAAAGGTCATTTATTGATTTTAAAAGTTGTAAAAAAAAAGGCCATTTTGAGATACTTCGATTATCGCGTCAGATTTTTTATGTCAGGGGGATGAACTTTTGCCAGAGTCTTCCCAAAAGATAATCTGACAATTATATAGAGGCATATCGTTAATCTGACGGTTTAAAAGTGGAATAATTCTGTTTGGTTCTTGTTTTTGTTAAAAATGTAATAAAAGCAGTGTATACATATATATGTATAAAAATTTAATAATTTATTTTTTATGAAAATAGAAAAAATAAAATTTAAAAAAACATCAATTTTCGTCATTCGAGTGTGAAGACTAAAGTCTATCGTCGAAGTTGGCAAAACATTAACCTTCCTCGTCATTTTGCATTTCTGTAACCAAGAAAAATTTGAGAAACTTTACAATTTTGAAAGAGATAATCTCCATTATGATTCAGTATACATGCATTCAAAAATAAGATTTATTTTATTAAAAAATCTACTATATTTTAATTTTTAAAACGGTCTGAACTTGTAACAGAACCTACAGCAGGACCAATTATTTTTTATGCAAAAAGAAAGTTTAATATTTAAATTGCTTAAAAGCAACAACATTAACCCTGAAACATAAAAATTACAAAAACTCTTATGTAAAAGTGCTTATGTGGATCCAATATATAAATTGATAACAAAACCACATTTTCTTGTGACGAGCTGTACAGCGTCCATGTATCATAATGACTTGACACATATATATGATATATATATACATAAATTAAAAGCATTCTATTTTCTCTCCGCCTGGTTGATCGCAACAGTTGACTTTTTTCAACGATTTTTGTTGTTGTTGGTACCGACAAAAACTTCTAAATTTGTTTTCTTGGCTGCGTTTGCAGAGCTTTTGTTAACGGGTCAAAAATCAGAAAGTTTCGAAGTTTTAAGTTTTAAGAACAACAACAAAACAGTGAAGAAGTTTTATGAAAACAAAGTCATGGGAAAATTTTCTCAAAGAACGCGAAGTGTCTGACCTGTGCATGAAAACAATTTTTTCATTTCGACTTTGTAAACTCCCAAATGTGATACGCAACTTGACTTAAATTTTCAAAACTGAGAATTTTGTCAAATCTAGATAAAGTAATTTATTTACTTTTATATATTAATAAGCATTTAGCACCTTTTGTAATTCCTTGAAACATTAATGCAGGAGTTTTTAGTTTTCGTTCATGTATGAGTAGTAATTTATATATGTCCTTGCTTTTTTTTTTGATATTATACCACATTCATTGAGAAGAAAAATTCTAAGTTATTTACATCGAAACGAACCGATTAAAATAATGCAGACACGCCGTGGTATAAGTAAGAGCACTAAAATAGATCTAACCTCTTAGGTATACATAATTAAAGCAAGTGGTTTTCAAGAGAAAAATAATTTAATATTATGGTAAGGCCATTTTGCCATTATGTTTTAAAAATGATTTAAGGAGTTTTATAGTACAGTTAGAATTTTCAAAAAGTCGAATTTTTTTATTCTATTTTCAGAATGTATATATGTATATTTAAGAATACACACAGAAAATTTAATATCGTTCCGGTGAATATTTTTGAACTTACACGCAAAAAGCGTTTCAGAGTGCTTGGACGTGCATTCCAAACTTTAAACGCATTTTTCTCAAAATAGTGTTTTCAAAATCGGTTACCAACATTACTTTTAAACGGTTAAAGTGATTTCAACATGAGCTTCTTAAATATGTGTTTTAGTAATTAATCGAAGATTTTTTCTCACCGATAAATAGTTTTTTTTTTTTTAAAGCCCAAATTTTGGTCTAAATCGATCGTTGTTTTGAGAAATCGCTTTCCTTCCAACAAATTTCAAAGGTCGTCTACGTAAACATGTATGAAAAGTCTATGGCTTAGCGTCGATGTTTTTTTAAAAAATGATAAAACTTGGGATATTGTCCCATTTTCCATCACTTCAATTGTCTCTGGCTCACCAAAAATTTCCGTCAATAAATTGATTGTTTCGTTGGCACGTATCGCCGATTCGCTGAATCCAAAGGTCGTCTACGTAAACATCCTCCAATTCAAGTATGAAAAAGTCATTAATTATGGCTCCTTAGCGTCGATGTTTCTTGGCTGTAATTTTTTTAAAAAATGATAAAACTTGATTGTGCTGTGGAAAGAACTCGTTGATCGACTCGACTCGTCGACTGATACCCATTTGCGTGGCACGTCGTCTGGTCGATGTTAACGGCGCTTCCATGACATCCTCGGCAACAGCAGCAATATTCTCTGTAGAACGGCTACTCCGGGGTCTACCACGCCTGGCAGCATCTCGTTTTGTGTCAGTCTCTTCGAGGCGAGTGGCTAAACGTCGCAGTGTTTCACCAGTAGGTGTCGGACGGCCAGGAAATCTGCGACGAAATTCACGTTGTGTCAAAGTCACCGACCGATTATTAGTCAAATAAATAGTCACCAATAACCCCCGTTCTGGAGCAGTATAGCATACCATTGTTTATTTACGTGTATTTCGCACGTGTTTACTACACAAATGTCAAAACAGAACTGACGTTAGAGGTCAATTGCAAAATTTATAGGATCTTCTGATAGGAGGATTATTTTTGCGGCATGATGTTATACTCAACACCAAATAAAATGTTTTCGGTGTCACTGTTACCACGACAGTCTGGCCCATGTAAAAAAGATTCTGTTTTTATCAAGACATGGAATGTCAGCCTTTCAGTAGTGCTAAATATACCCAACAGATCATATTTTAAAATAATGCAATACCGCGAGGCCCCGACTAGTCACAGATTCCACTTTCGTGTGTTTTGTGTTACTTGTGTAACCATGATGTGCCTGCACTGCTATAAAATTATTAATTTCAAAGCTTATTATATTGAGTTATTTTCTTTTTTAACACCCGTTTACTTTCCGTTTCCGGTTTCCTGGCTATTTTTATATTTTTCACCTCATTTTCCTGCTGCTGACGTCTGGGTATTATAAATTAGCAGCTCTCTGAGAATACAACAAAGTTTAGCCGTGAAGCCGTTGATTCTTAGCGCAGGGACAATAAATCACATTATAGCAAGCGGTCACAAGGTATTTTGAATAAAGAAAGATGTCAGCAACAACAGTGAATGGCGAGTGGTAACGGTGAAAAGAGCAAATAATAGAAAATCACAATATGTAACTAGGAAAGGCGAATGTTGCTTATATTATTTTTAGTACCCAAATAACTGGTACTACACTACAGAAATTGGACAAGTTTTAAGAATGAAAATATTTACTTCAAAGTCAACGTAATTAAGCATGTTATGATATGGTATAAAAATGTTTACGAAAGTATAAACATTTTCTTATCGGTAACATTTATGGCGTCGTTCTGTAGATAAATATTTGTAATACCATTGATAGTTTCAAATGCAAATTTTTTATGTTGAGTATGGTAAGTAGACGATTAAAAGAATATATTAAGACCGTATTTTTACTTCATAATCCATTTTTATACCCTTAACAGGTGTTATGAGTATAGAAACGTCTGTTCGTCTGTCTGTATATACGCGAACCAGTCCTTCGGATATAGATTTTAAACTTTTTTCTCTCCAAATATCTGCTCATTAGCCGGAGCCACCGATATGGGATCAATATAGCTTTTGCTGTCATACAAATTGAACGAACGGAATCAAGGACAACTATCGTTTTCGCCAATCAGCGGCTGCGAAGTCTTGGTAATTTTGTATGAGTTGAGAGCGACGTTCGTGACAAAAATGTTTTCGATGCGACAATCGGCGTTAAAAAAACCTGAGGTAAAGCGTGTCTCCGGCTTAGAAATCAAGTAAAAGAAGCAGTGACGAAAAGAGGTTTAAAAGCTGAACGAAGCGCAAGTCGCAAAGGTGTTAATACGACAGGCCAAAACCTAATAGAGTCGATATGACTAATTAAGTAAAAGAACAAACCCATTCCAGCTTATAAGCAACTGTGCACTTTCGAATTTTTTCTAATAACGCCCATATCGATCTCGTTTAGTTTTAGGTGTTGGAGACAATTGAGAGCATAAAAAGAAAAGGTTTGTTTATATTTCATATTACTTACAATTTCTTCAATCAACGCAAATAAAGGCACAATTTTTCATGCCTAATTCTCCTTTTCATCTTTAATTATTGTTTGAGTAAATGTTCATTTAAACGTGCGTTGCTCATTTTAGTCAAATTTGCTACACAAATATTACAAAACAGACATACGCACATGAAAAGGTATGTATTTATAAGCAAGCTGGAAAACAGGTTCAGCTGCCTAACACACATCCGAGATTAAGATTTCATATGCAAGACACATCAAATCAAAACCAAATTGCACCCGAAGGGAAAATGACGACAAAATGCTTTACAAGCCAAATAAAATCTGAATGGGAACCAACAAACGGCAACAACTAAAAACCAGGTAACGTTTGTCACTATTTTAGTATAAATGTTGTTGATGTGAGATTGTGGTGTGGGCAGACTGTTGAATACGATAGATACGTAGACGACAGCCTAGAGCGGCCCATTGTTGTGGCTTTGCGAGGGAGAATGTGTGGTACGCACGACGAAATTCCGCAAAGTAAACTCTGACTTCGTGATGCTACTTTTAAAGGCATGTTCCTGAGCTGAGTGTATGTATGTGCGTATGTTGGCTGTTGCGACACAGTGGCTTTTCAGAATATAAAATATGTAAATATTCACCTTGAGGGTCGCTAACCGTTCGTAGTATCTACGTGTGTGTGTGCTTGCTGGCTTTACGGTTAGGCTAGTCTCTTCATTCATGGTTTATTGTTTGCTAGTTAACCAGCTCAACACCGATATTCTAAGGCAACAAAGAAAAACATGTCACAAAATTAGCTATCTCACAGGTAGATGGTGCCACATTCACATAAGGAGATATTAAAGCTGTGGCGGAATAAGCATGAAAAATATGTTTGTTGTCAAAACAGGGATATAACGCTTGGAGGAGCGTGCGCTTCATAAGCAAAGCAGGAACAAAAGATCAAAATACATAGCAATATGAATGTAGTGGGTGACAGCGCTGACAGAGCATGATGCTGGCTGTGGGTGGCTGTGGCAGAAGCAATAGTTTTAAAATAGGCTTATGCGGAACGCAAAGAGAAAATGTCAACACGTTGATAATTGGATTAGCACTAACAAAAGAAAATGTATATCTAGACATTTGGGTTCTACGTGTGAGTGTGGGTTCTTATGACATTGTTTAAAGCAGGAGAGCAAATTTTTTGATTTGAGAACTTAGCCACATATTGTGGTTTTGCGGTAGAAAATGTTGCGTTTCAAGAATTTCAAGTAGTCGTATTTTCTTTATCAACAAAGTATGATGCGCCAAACAATTTTTGCTAACTAACTGTGATGAGGTTTCTGTGGATCTAAATAATACTAATAGCACGGCATTGAAGCAAATGTATAAATATAAGTTGGTAATGGAGTATTCGAAGATGTTATTATTCTATTTTATTTTAAGATAGAGTCTTCTTAAATATGGTGAAATAACCGATATAGGGGATAATAATTAAAATTAAAATAAACCTTATTTTTTACCTTATAAAGGGTGATCCATTTCAAGGTTTCCTACTTTTTTAAAGAGAAAACACATAAACTTCAAATTTAATGAGGAATATTTATTATCATCCCAAAGAACTTTCTTTGTCATTTATTTTTTGAAGATTATCTCTTTTAAATATTTCAAGTATTTCCATTGAGTCCAATTTTCGATGACTAGTTCATACATTTCGACTGGTAATTGGCGAATGACACGCGTGATGTTTTTTTCCAAAACCGAAGCGAAGAACATAGACCTTAGACTTTACATATTCCCACTGGAAAAAGTCTTAAGGCCAAAAACGTAAAATTATCTGCTCATCGAAGTGTTTTCTAGAAAAACCCATTGGTTGATATTTTATAGTCCTCAAAGATCTGAAAAAACTATTTTTTGTGCTTTTATTTAGCTCCTTATTTGATGTAGTTTTTATCTCCTTTCATGGGCGTCTTTAGCTTAGGGCAAAGAAGTTACTGGTAGCCAGATCTGGGAAATACAGTGGCTCCGGCACCATTAATATGTTGCTTTTGGACAAATATTAGCGAAAAATAACAAGACGTGAGCAGAGGCGTTATCATTGATGCGAAAGCCAATTTGTGTTCTTCCACAAATCCTAACGCCATCACATTATGGAAACAGACGAAATAAACGCGGGACAACAACAATTGCGCGACTACTTCAAATATAGCACAATTTTGATTCACTTGATTCGTTGAGTTTACAGTGCAGAAATCAAGAAGCAATTAATATAACAACAAAAATCCTTTTACAAATAATGTCTTTAGTAAGTGAATTTATGGCCAAAAATTGCTTAAATCCAACCAAAACTGTTCAAGCCCCCAGGTACAGAATATTTAGCCGGTATCTATTGTTGACTTTTGATCGAAAGTTTCGGTCAATGTGTGATATAGATAACTGAAATTAAGCGATATTCATTCTCTTATAATAATATGTTTTTTTGTCAAAAAAGGGTTGTATCGGATCAATACTTCCCTTAGCCCCCATATACTTAATATAAAGATTTTCGAACTTCCGCGTTACTTTGTACCGCATATATCGGCCAATAAGTGAGTCCAAATGAAAATGAGCTGGCGTGTTCTACTCATAACAGTATATCCTTGTGGCAAAAATAAAGAAATTTGATCGAAAATTTGACTTACTCTCCATATAACTAATATCAGGATTTTCGAATATCCGACTGACTTTACTCTATGTGATTAGTTTTTTAGTATGTGACATGTTAATAGTATGTGGTATTGGGAAAATAGATAAAATTTGGTCGATACTACCCCAACTTCCATATGCTACATATAATAGTTTTTGTTTTTCTAACAAACCTTATGTGTCTGTCAGTGTTGGAGTTATATATAGTATACATATGTATGTATATAATTTTTTCAGATTTCCATTCTCAGGTTGACGGTGTACATCTTAATGTATTTTCCTTCCTTTGATTCCTGATAGTTGCAAGAGTATAAAATGTTCGGTTGAATCCGAACTTAGCCCTTCCTTACTTGTTATTTTTAATGTTATACGTCCCCACTAGCTTATACTAAGCTGTGTAGAAATATAACTAATTAATCGACTTTGAAAAATGTGCTTGATGGTCATAAATCAATTATCCATTTTTTTCAAAGGCACACTTATAAGGAGAAAGTAGCAAATGTTACAAAAGTAGTATGTCGTGCAAACAGTGGTGGTGGAAGGAAAATAAATGATGAATGAAAATCTATAGTTAACCCTTTCGTACAAGTTTGAATAAACTTTCGGTCAAGTAAGCATAAATATCGGTAAAAGACTACAGTATATAATATAATATCAATGACACGGCGTATGAGCAACTTTAAGACTAATTATTTCTTTGCAGAATTTGCTGTCTCTCTACGACGAAGCCGAGGGATACATATGTATTTGTAGTCTTGAAATACTTAGAAACTAAAATTTCTTTAAAAATTATTTAAAAGAATGAGTTCGTAATTGAAATGGGGATGGTTGAAGTCGAGCATAACGCTGCTGAAGAATATTCATTACAGGTTAGATACAAAATGTTTTGAAAAAAAAAACAAATATTTTTTTGTTTTGTTCTAAAACCAAACTCCTTAATTTATAAGGAGGGTTAATCGAGTAAAGCTTGCTAAAGTCACTAGCCCAAAAATTGAAATTAGTCAGTGGCAAATGTTACAATACACATAAGTATTGCATACTAATCAGTTGCATGCCCCATCACTCAATGACTGAACGACAAAAATTTTCAAATCGAAAAAACTCCCGCGCCGTTAGTTCTGCTTTCTCCAGACTGGACAAGGAAGCATAACAAATGGGTCTGGCAGTGAACGAGGGCAAGACGAAATATCTCCTGCCATCAAACAAACAGTCGTCGCACTCGCGACTTGGCACTCAAGTCACTGTTGACAGTCATAAGTTCGAAGTCGTAGATAATTTCCTCTATCTTGGAACCAGCGTAAACACCACCAACAATGTCAGCCTAGAAATCCAACGCAGGATAACTCTTGCCAACAGGTGCTTCTTCGGAATGAGTAGGCAATTGAGAAGCAAAGTCCTCTCTCGACAAACAAAAGCTAAACTCTATAAGTCACTCATAATTTCCGTCCTGCTATATGCAGCAGAGCTTGGACGATGTCAACAACTGATGAGTCGACGTTGCGAGTTTTCGAGAGAAAAGTTCTGCGAAAGATTTATGGTCCAGGTGCAGAAGGTCGTGGCTACGCTTGGAATATCCAATTGGCGAAACGTAGCGAAAAGAAGAAACGACTGGCGCGCTGTTGTTAACTCGGCTATTATCGCGTAAGCGGTGTCTACGCCAATTAAGAAGAAGATTTATTTATAACAAATGTTACCGACGCTTGCACCAAAGCCATAATACGCTTCACAAATATAAAGATATTCTTTACAAAAACTTTGATCGGTCTGTTGTCAGCTATATGCTATAACGATTATCTCAACCATTTCTTCGAAAATTGCCTAGTTAATAATGCACACCAAATACATCGTAGATACTTCGTCAAACGAAAAAGCTTTCCATACAAGCATTTCATTCCGATATTACAGATGGATATCTCAGAAACTGAGGGAGTAGTTCCTATATATACACTCGGAAATGACTCGGATCGATTCAGCTTGTCATGCATTGTGGTAAAACTCGTTGAGTTTTAAAAATTTTCACCTCAGTGATTTTTTTTATATAACGAGAGACTACTAGATTAAGAAACTAATTTGGCCTGACTAAGCCTGTGCTTTTCAATTAAATTAGTTTCAGAAGATGTTATTATTATTAAAATAGGACGAAGATTTGATAAATTTATACAAATCTTTTTTAAGAAGATCTTTTTGATACTTTTGATTTGAGACAGAGTTTTCTCAAATACTTAGTAGTCTCATTAATGATATTTTAATACAAGAAAAAACGTTAACGATTCAGGTTGCACCTTCTTTTGTATGTTTTCAGTTTTTCTAACAAAGCTATGTATACTATCAGTAATCCGTTCTGTACAATTTTCGGAGATTATGTTATTATCTTAAGCAGTAATCCATGTCAAATTTCGTGAATACACCACGTCAAATGCAAAAGTTTTCCATGCAAGCCTTTGATTCCAGTCGTTCGGTTTGTATGGCAGCTAAATTCTATAGTGAGCCGATCTGAACAATTTCTTCGAAGATTACATTGTTGCCTTAGCGAATAATATGTACGAAATTTCGTAAAGATACCTTGTCAAATGTGAAAGTTTTCCTTACTAGAACTTGATACCGATCGTTCAGTTTATATGGCAGCTATCGGCAGTTCCGACAAATGTGTAGCTTCTTGATGAGAAAATGACGTTTGCAAAATTTCAAAACGATATCTTAAAAACTGAGGGACTAGTTCGTATATATACAGACGGACAGACAGACGGACAAACAGATTGACAGACAGACGTACTGATCATTTATATATATACTTTATAGGGCCTCCGACGCTTCCTTCTGGGTGTTAAAATTTTCGTGGCAAACTTAATATACCCTGTTCCGGGTATATATATATGACATTGTTCTCATTTTCTCGTACTCTATCCGATATACTAATATTCCAATTTGCCAAAAAGTAAGTTGACACATTCGCGAATGACCCACATCATTGCTGACTTTCTTGGAACGAGCATTAACACCATCAAAAATCTCAGTCTCGAAATCCAAAGTAAAATAACTCTTGGTAACAGGTGCTACTGCAGACTCAGTAGGCAATTGAGAAGTAAAGTCTCTACTTGACTTACAAAGGCCAAACTCTTTGAGTCACGCATTATTCCTGTCCTACTATATGGTGTAATGACATGGATTACGATAAAATCTGATGAGTCGACCTTACGAGGTTTCGAGAGAAAGATTCTGTGGAAGATTTATCGCACTCAATGGAACGATGAGCTGTATGAGATATACTACGACATTGACAAGTTCAGCGAGTTAAAAGACAGCGGCTAGGATGGCTAGATCATGTTGTCCGAATGGACGAAAACACTCCAGCTCTGAAAGTATTCGACGTAGTAACCGCTGGGGGAAGCAGAGGAAGAGGAAGATCTCCACTGCGTTGGAAGGACCAGGTGGAGAAGGACCAAATAACGAAAAGGAAGAACGACTGTCGCGTTGTTGTAAACTCGGCTATAACCGCGTAAGCGGTGTCTTTGACAATAAAGAAGAAAATCCGAAATCGGGAAAAAAACATCGCCTGCTTCCCATACATATAAATAAAAATACATATAAATTAAATACTATCTGAATTTTCCTTCTAGTATACAAATCAAGAGCCAATAAACATATCCAGATAAAACTCTTTACGAATAATGCCTTTGAGTTGTGCCAACGTGTGACTAGAAATTTTTAAATAGAACTTAGCTAAGCCCCCAAATACCGGAAATGTGAACCCCACAGCCTAATATAAAAATTTTCTAACTTTCGGCTGACTTTATACCCCATAAATCGGTCAATATGTGAATTATCTTAATTCAGATTAATATAAATATTTTTTTTCCTAACGGAGCACATCTGTACTAAAATTGGATTCAATAGAGTAAAAATTTAACTAATATCAAAATTTTCAAACATCCGGTTGACTTTACTTCTTTTTTAAATGTCATAAATTAATTATCCGTTTTACTGTCAGGCTAATTTGTAAGCAGAAAAAAAATTTTACAAAAGTAGTATATCGTTCGAAAAGCGCAGGTAGAAGTAAAAGAAAAGAGAGATGAAAAACTTATACTAGCTATCAGGTAACCACGTTCTACCGTCTGAAACTTCGAGTACCGTAAGCTTATATAAGGTTGTCAAATATCTCCGCTTTTTTTCTCTTTATTCATTGCAGAATCCCCCTCCTTATTTGCGAAGAACTCGGACAGCCACTTTTCACAAGCCTCTTTTGAGTTGAACTTTACACCAACAAGGGCGCTCGCTATGGACAGGAATAGATGGTGATCACTTGGCGCTATGTCCGGGCTATATGATGGATGTGGTAAAACCTTCCATCCGAGCTCCCGTAGCTTTTGACCAGTCATCAACGAAGTATGTGGTCTGGCGTTGTCCTGGTGGAACACTACACTCTTACTGTTGGCCAATTCTGGACGGTTATGGTCGATCGCCTACTTCAAGCGGACCAGTTATTCGCTTTAGATGGTAGAATTGAGCATCTGGCCATATGGGAGCAGCTCATAGTGAATGATTCCCTTCCAATCCCACCAAACACACAGCAAAACCTTCCTGGCCTTCAATCACGGCTTGGCCACTGTTTGGGACGATTCACCAGCGTTTTCGCTTGATATTGTCGTATGTGATCCATTTTTTCGTCGCCAGTCACCATCCGCTTCAAAAATGGGTCGAGTGCGTTCCGCTTCAGCAGCATATCTCAGGCCTTGATTCGGTCCAGAACGTTTTTTTGCGTCAAATCATGCGGCACCCAAACATCAAGCTTTTTTGTGTCTCCAGACTTCTCCAGATGATTAAGAATGGTTTTCATCTTCTGGGCGATAACACGAGATGCCAAATGCCGGTCTAACTCGATGTTTTCCATGATTTGATCGGTGTTCGTCGTCACAGGTCTTCTGCCGGCTGGCTTATCCATGGTGTCGTTTTCACCCGCTCTGAATCGTCGAAACCATTCCTCCGCAGTTCGAAGTGATAGAGTGCCATCCCACAAAACACCATTAATCTCACGGAACGTTTCTCTAGCGGATTTGCCTTTATCGAAGGAAAACTTTAAAATAGCGCGAATTTCTGGGTTAGTGAACTCCATGTTTACACGTCTATAACTATTGAACGCAATATCCAAACTAATTATGCAAAGCGTCGTTTTGTAGGTTATGTCAAGACCTTTGAAAGGTTTATAGTATTGTCAGATACGAGCTCTATAGCGCTTAGCCGCGAAATTCAAAAGGCAAAAAGGCGGAGGAGAAGAGATTTGACAACCTAATATACTATGCGGCCACAGTACAGCAATCAGTCATGGCGTATGAGTAACTTTTACGTTAATTATTTCGTTGGAGAGTTGGTTTTTTTTTACATATTTGTAGTCATAAAATACGAAGCAATTACTATTGCTATTCAGTACATACTGCAATAAGTTGACAATATAAGTCAGACTGGTTGAAATGATGAATACCGCTTCTGAATACTATGCACAAAAGACAAGAGAATCGTAACGGTGCGAAAAAGACAAACTTTTTCCCAAGTAGGTTGAATTATGGCTTAACGAAACGTCAAATTAGTCAATAAAAGGTTTTGCAGGTCACATACGGAAATCAGTAGCATGCTGAACAAGTCAACGACAAAAATTCTCAAATCGGAAAAGAAATTAAGAAACAGTGAAAGCAGTGCCCTCAATTTGTTTTGAAAATTGTATCACTTACTCTACTTAACAAAACTACTTGAGTGCTATTCCACCTGTGAACTTTAGAGTAATTAATACTTGTATCTAATTCTAATCAACTATTTTATTAAAGAAATCAAAATATAGAAACACAAAATTTCAGCAGTTCAATCAAAGTTGCGTTGTACACTTTTCCCTGATAGCTATGTACATATCACTTTGATCACAATTCTTACACATAAATACTGCTTTTTATTGCTAATTTGCTTTGTTGTAAAAAACTAAACAAGCGTGGGTACCTCATGTTGCCTGAAGTTCTATCCATGGCATTGCATTTAAAATAGTAGTCAAAGAAGGTTTCGTAGTGTTTATTTTAATTAACTTCGCTTTTTTCCTACAATATACATATCCATTATAAAGTATTTTTTTCGCCAGTGCACCCAATCAATGTAAATTGCAATTGATTCAGTAATAAATAAAAAAGCATATAGTCAATTTACTTCTGATGACAAACAATTTTTTTAGCTTTTTTCTAGTGAGAGTGTTTTAGCCGCATATATAAACACATGCACAAACATACATATGTATAGGTAACCTTTGTACGTACTTATTATTGGTGTTAACAAAGTTCTAAGCTGTCTATTTTGAGATTTCGTGATGTTTTTGTTGCATTACATCTGCACTTGTCTTGGATTGAATCAGAAGTAGACGTTCATAAATATGTATTTGAGTTAACACACATATGTACCCATATATGACCTATAAAATGTAATTTAAAACTATTTGATCTGACTATTACATAAGTGTTCAGTTTTAGAAGAGTGTGAAAGTATGGAGGTTGAGGTGAGATGCGTTGATGTAAACTGCTCGCTTTGCAATTATGCTGCAATTTCAAACCAACAGACTGTTACATATACATGATACAATAACAACATTTGTAAATACAATGGCTTTGCCTGCAAATGCACTCAGAAATAATTTTATAATACTAAATAAAAATAACTGAGATATGTATATGTGTAAGGCATATTCCTGCAGTTATAACCTTTTTTATACGAAAGCGTGTGCGCTTTCCATTTTGTGAAAAAATTACCATTTTATCTACATTCTCAGCTTTGTTGGTTAGTCAAATATTTCAAAAATTAAATGTGAATATTAATGTATTGATTTCATGAAAACACTAAGCATAAAAACCAAAAATGTAAAACCCTTTTACATTTCGATAATTTTTGTAAAAAATAATCCCACACACATTTCTCTTTGAAATAAAATGTAATTCTTTTCAGAAAAGCAGCGCTTTGTAGGAGAAATTAACGTTTCTTATAATTTAATGTTTACTATTCGAAATAAAAATTGCATAAAAATTCAATGATTATGAAAAAAATTACATTTTATCTACATTCTCAGCGTTAGTCAAATATTTCAATAAATTGTGAATATTAATGGACACATGACCATAAATAAATATTAAGTTTCACTTCAAAAAGAACTATATACCACTTCAAAACATATAGTTCTTTCAACGCACGTATGAATACATAGCTACACTGTTTGAGCTATAACCTTTGTTAGTCTATCTTCACAATGGTTCCATGCATCTACAAACATACTCACAAAGATTTTCATATTTTGTGATTAAGATATTATTATTAGTCTAGAAAAAGCAGTCAATTCAGAATTTGCCAGCATTAATAGTGTGAATAATTTTCCGATATAACGTGATAATTTTTTTATTTTTATGACAATGATGTGTCTGCGAGTTACCTAAACCACTATGAATATGTCGACCTGTGAGCTATCTTCATCAAGTTGCTTGGAAATATGTCATGTCGAATGAAATTGATCCTTACCTTGGTCTAATATCTTCATATCCCTAAATAATGACCCCCGATTAATCGGTTGCCTTTTGCCTCACATATGCAATATAATTATTATTCTGCATTATTCAACATTCTGCTTTAGTGCAATTGACTTCTTGAGATCTCTTAAAGCCTAAATAACCAAATTCTATTGAAATTAAAAAAATATTACAAACCCGAATTTAGTAAAACAACAAATTATAAAGTTAACATATTCATTATTACATCATTAAAACAAAGAGGGGAATTATGATGAAGCTACTTAAAGAGCGATAATTTAATATAATACAGCAGATTTCTTCGTGAATTAATTAAAAAACCAATCAAGAGGAATTATCACTTTTAATTTATTGTATATCTATCTTTCAAATATGTATAACTAGCTGGATGTTTCATTTTCATTATAGAAATAAAATGGATACACTTGTTGGAAAGAAATTATTATTATTTAAAAAGTTAAAAAAATGTAAAAAAAAATAAATGTTATCGTCACAACTAGCTCTTGGTTTATATCCTTTATTCGCATTAATTCACAATTTTCATAATATATTTTGTAGGCAATTCGTTGTGCACTATTTATTAATACTAAATTTCTTTTAAGGAGGTAATAAATTTTCGATAACAAATTATGTTCAGGCGATGGAAGCAATAGTTCGATATCATTAAAAATTTAATCGAGAATATCAAGAGAATCGAAACAAGTTATCCCAAATATACCCGGATAAACAAAGCTGTGGGAGGGGTTTCTAAAAACATTTTTTAAAAGAGAAAGCGTGTTGATCCTAAAAGAACTTCTTCTTTGTCGAACTTAGTCTTTTAATTATACTAATATTCTCTAAATCAATTTTACTCCAAACGAAAAATTTCTGAATCAACGCAGAATTTACATAAATTCAGATATATGGATACGTGCACCAAATTATATGCTCTTTTGTGGTCCAAAAATTTTTAATCAGTTCGCGATTTCGGCCCACATCCTACTTATCTTCTTCTTTCTTATGTTTTTATAATCAATCAAAAACTTGCAACGGGTAAACAAAGCTTTTTTGCGGTCGAACTAACTTCTCCCTATCCAAAAAAAAATTTTAATAAGTTTTTCTATTTAACCATGCTAAATTTACTACTGTGGACAAAATATATTAAGTCTCTTAATTTACATTTTTAACAAAAATATGACTCTCAGTGACATCTGTGCCAAATGATACATCAAAATATTCACTAATGTTGAGTATACGACTATCTTTCTGAAATACATAAATTATTCAACAAAATTGTTCCATTATATTATGTGTGCGGAATCAAACTTCTGATGCCGTAAAAATTGTTTTCCGCAAGCAAGTGCTTTTTATTGATAGAAATTATTCAAAGAGGGTCGAGAAACGCGTTGACGACGAACCCCGTTCAGGACGGCCATAAACATCAGCTGATGATCAACATGTCAACAAAATAAATAGATTGATTTCAAAATAAATTTTTTCGAAAAATAGCTTCGCGTTAACGTTAATGCTTTCCGACTACTAGCATGTCAAGAAAATAATTACTACCAGTGATAGCTCTCGAATTTATGCTTACGATCCTGAAACAGTCGATCAATCGGCCGAATATAGTGGCAAAGGTGAGCCGAAGCCGAGAAAACCACGTCAAAAATCAAGGTTATGTTGAAAGTTTTCTTCGATTGTGAAGGTGTGGTGTACTCCAAATTTTTTCCGACTGACCAACTGTCAATAAGGAATACAATTTGAGTGTTATGCGTTGTTTATGCTAGGCTATTCGTAAAAAAAGGCCGAAATTATGGGCCGACAAAGTTATTCACAAATTACACTTATCTCCACTTTATACTTTCAACACATTTCAGTTACTCGGAATCGATAATTTCATGTACAGTAACATATTAGTAAGGAAAGTATTGTTAAATAACCAGAATACTTAATCATCTTGAGAACAAAAGCTTTGCTTCAAACACACCCTTAAGCTGTGTATCATGATTTTACATCGATAACATTTGGGTTATAAGTACTTTGCAGCTTTATAGTACAATACGGCTTCACTTTTTTAAATGGCAAAACTACGTAAGCTTATCAAATCCCTATTGACATTCCATCCCTGCAGCTGAGAGTAAAATGATAATTTTCGTGCTATTCCTTGTTAGTATGAATGTTTGCCATCTTCATTTGCGATATATATACATGAAAAACACACATACGTACATTAGTACATTCAGTAGATATTAGCCTAATCAGGCTATACTAATTAATTTGGAAAGTTTTTCGTTTGAAATGATGTCAGCACAAAATTTGGAATACGCTATTGCTTAAGGTAGTAGTCTGGTAACTTATGCCTATTTTCATAACTTCTTTGGAGTGTGGTTTTTTATAGGGAAATAAAAATGAATTATCTTGAATATTTAGAGTGTTTTTATTTACATATTGAAAAAATAAAAAAAAATTTGTTTGAAAAAATTTAATACTTTATTACTATTACTATTGTCACTTGAAGTTGGAGCCTAAAAAAAATACTCGTGGGTTGCCCGGGTGATTTTGGCTCTTGATGTTATATGCAATCAAATATTCTTGATTATTCTTAATCTATAGACATGTCATTAAGGTCGGAACTAATGAAGTTAAATTTCAAGGATAAAAAACAAAATGGCGGACTTTGAAAACAAAAAGTCCTTTTATTTTAGCAAAGAAAGGGTTGTAAAATAAAAAGTTAGGGGTGAAAAAAATTCTCGTTAGTACTGACGAGAACTATAAGTGTGTAGAACAGCCTGTTAAAACTTGAAAGCAATCGGTTCAGTAGAAAAAAAGTTAGGACCCGGGCCGACCAGAAAAACAATGTTTTGAGAAAAACGCGTTTAAAGTTCAACAACTCCGAGAGAGAGGACTCCGAGGTGCTCTAGGAAACTCGTTATAACTCCCGAAATATTTCTGTCTGAAATTTTCACAGTATATTATCAAGACATTGTACTTTCAAATTAAGAAAAAAAAAAAATGTTTCGATTTTTTGAACCCAAGTTACCAAACTACTACCTTAACGCAATGGTAAAGTCTAAAAAAATTAAATAAAAAATTTAACATTTCTTTTTGTTTCATTTTATTCGCGCTCAGATTTGATTAATTTATATAGTTTTTGTTGATAAGTAGTGGACAAGAGGTATGACTAGTGTAAATAAAGAATGGATGATCGGTACATCCTTTGTTAATTTTCACCGGATATTAATATCGAACAATCAATAATGCAGCATTGACATACGTTAGTGATAAAAATTATATCGCTTACAGCTTTCTACCCTTGTTTACGAATACAAATCCTTATGCGGTTTTAACCATTTTATCACTTCACTTATAACACTGTGGAACATTTTTGGGATTATTGTCTGGGGGGTGAGAAATTCCAAGTCAGGGTGATGGGTGATGGGAATATTGCCTAGACTTTTTTTTTTTTGCCAAAATGTTACAACTAAGCGAAAAACCATCAAGATAAGGAAAAAACTTAAAAGGTCATAAAAAAACTGACACATACGAATGCCAAACCCTTTGCGGGTTTTACTATACTGACCTAGTACCATCACCCTGACTTGGAATTTCGCACCCCCCCCCCTCCCGGATTAGCTGAAACTAAAAATGCTAATGAACCTTAACGGCATTCATTTCGACACGTGCTCGCAAAAGCTGAAAACAAAGTACACACGCTTCCTTTATTCAGCAGATCAGTTATTCATATGCTCTTTTCAACAGAAATTTAAACATACTTTTTGGCGCATGGACATGGTAGGAGTGTAAAACTTGCATTGCTTACACAAGTGTGTACAAAAGAAAACAATTCAAAGTTGTCTATATTGAGTGTGAAAACTTTTATCGGAGCATTAACCGGAAGTGGCTCATATTGTAAAGTATGGTACGTGTACATGCAAGTATTTCATTTTGTAACATTCACCCTTTGTAAAGTGTAAGGTTTTGAGATATTCGCTGTTACGTTGGAACTGAGTTTCGTTGGAAACCGTTCAGCCATAATTTGTACAGTTTTGAGCATAAAAAGTGGTTTACCGTGAACGGTTTACATTTTGTCATTTTACTAGTTTTTGTGGGAATTTTGTGGCTGGAAAATTTGTCGGTATATATATTTTAATTATGTAGAATAGCCTCTACATTTTATGTAAGAAAATTTATTTCAAGCCTTCAAAATATAGTTCACTGTTTGTACTGTAAAATTATGTAGAACCATTTAGTTCAGTTTTTTATTGCTTTAAAGGGTATGGTATAGCTGCTGCTCACAAGTTCCTAACATGATTGACCAATCATGTTTATCTGGTATCTGTTCATCTCAAAGTTATGAGCCTCAACGAAAACAATGCACACGACATTTTAACGACTTTGTTAGTCAACCATCAAACTCAGAGCAATAAAGAAATATATCAATACGGAAAACGAGTAGCTTAAGTTTAAAGCTTTAAAAGCTTTTTCGCGAATTTGAACGGACTCATACTGCACATCACCGAATGAACTTTTTGCATTCACAAAACCATTGATGAGATAAACAGTTTTTTATACACAGTTTTATATAGTTTTATTCTGCCTGACTTTTCTGCAGAAACCACGAACAATATGGGAAGCATCAGTGCATGATGAAATTGAAATAAAGAACTTTTGAAATAATGTACTTGTATGTATGTATAAGAGTAACTTTAGTAAAACCACATTTATTCTCTTCTTAAATCCACTACTTATAAATATAAAATCTCTTAAAAGTTATCAACACTTCAACTTACACTGAAGTGCAATTTTTCAAAAGCCAGTTTAAGCATATAAAAACACTCTGGCTACCAACTCTAATACACACGACTAAATGTAAACAGAATATATATGAACTCTCATGCAGGATAACAGAGTAAATATAAAGTGTCTTTGCTGCAACAACAGTAGAACCTACTGAACAAAAGAATAAAATGCAACAGTTGTATGGCAAGTAAGCTGTAAAGGCTTAGCTTATCACATAGAAAGCGTCAAGTGTGTATCATATGAGGACACGAGTGAGTTTTTGGATGAGTGTTAGCATTGGTGCAATTTTCTTTAAATTCATACACATATGTACGTAGGCTGCCTTTTATATTTCGGGATTTGGTAACCATGGTGTTGCAGTCTGACAGATCACAATTTCGTCGTAAAGTTTGACATTTTTGACATGTTTTGTTTTGTTTACAGTAACTTAAAATATTGATTTTGAGCAAAAAATAGACATTCGCTAATATTTTCGTACAATTATTTTTTACAATTTACGACGCGAATTATCGCAGGAACAGTGCTTCAGTGAACTAAATTCAATTTTTGGCGGTGAAGCTCCATCATTGGCGCTGAAAGCGCGTAGTTCTAGTTTTATTCGTCGCATCGGGTCGTGCTATATCATTTTGGAAAGCTCATTTCACGCGCTAACACGTGTTTGATTGATTGTCGTTTCTTTTAAGTCGTTCGTGAGTTATAGTGTCGCAAACATGGAGCAAAATAAAGAGAAAATACGGCATATTTTGCAGTACTACTGCGATAAAGGCAAAAATGCATCTCAAGCCGCCAATAAAATTTGTGCAGTTTATGGACCCGATACAGTTTCCATTTCCACCGCACAACGATGGTTTCAACGTTTTCGTTCTGGTGTAGAGGTGGTCGCAGATGCGCCACAATCCGGAAGGCCTGTCGTCGAAAATTGCGATAAAATCGCTGAATTGGTCGAAAGAAACCGGCATAGTAGCAGCCGGAGCATCGGTCAAGAGCTGGGCATGAGTCATCAAAAATTCATTTCAATTTCAATAAAAAAAAAAAATCAATAAAAATACCGCAAGACTTTTTTAACAACCCGTTATTAAAAAAAAACGTTGGTGGTGCTTCAAAGCATATCTATGGCGTCTTGAAAGATGATTTTGGATTTACGCATATGAGTCCGAAGGTAAACTGTATGGGTGTTTCAAACAACAAAATTTGTTCATAAATTCTGAGTGGTACACAACCATTTGACAGTCGTTTTTCAATAAATCTGGAAGACCAACAACAGAAGACGGATCACTCTTCACCTCGACAATGCTAGTTCTCACACATCGACTGAAACAACTAAAGAAATTTAAGTGTACAAATTATCGAACCGCTGATATCAGACTTATATTTAATCAAATTTTTAGTTAAGAAACATTTTTTATCAGGCAATATGTTTTCGTGAAACTTGGCTTGGATTATTGTCTGTTGCCTTAGTCTCCAAAGAAATTCTTCAGATTGGACAACTATTGGGGATATGTAGCTGCCATACAAGCCGATGAAAATAAAGCTCATATAAGACAACCTGAACCTCTGAAAAGTGTTATAGCTTCAATACTGTGGAAATTAACGTTATTTTGTATACTCTTGCAACATTTTGCTACAGAGAATAATAGTTTTGTTCACCTAACGGCTATATGTATAACCTAAAATTAACCGAGATAGATATAGGGTTATATATGTATACATAAATGATTCGGATGACGAGAAAAGTTGAAATCCGGGTGACTGTCTGCCTGTCCGTTCGTCCAAGCAAGCTGTAGCTTAAAATAAAATTAGAATATCTTGATGAAACTTGTTATACATGTTTCGTGCAAAAGACGAGGAGTATATAGCTGTCGAAAACATATAAAGTGCCTTAACTAAGTATTAAATAATGACATAGAAGTGCAATTTAGTTCAGAGAATTGTAGTGGCAAGTGATATCTGTAAAGCCAAAATTTTGAAAAAGTGGGTGTGGCCCCGCCCTCTAATAGACTTAATGTACATGTAAAGGTACTATAACAACCAAATCGCTTAGGGAAATTCTTATACAAGGTGCTTTCCAAAGTAAACAGGAATTTTTAAATCTAACGGCCCCTGGGGACACCATCTATATGTTGACTTTTGCATTAGAATCTACTATCTCTATCGATTGTCCAGTGAGAATTTCATAACATTTCATAGATTGGAAGTGAAGTTATTGCGTTTTAAGTGTCAGTATGTTTGTGTTATCGGTGCGAAAATGAGCTTCGAACAAAGAGCCAACATAAAATTTTGTTTTAAAATTGGTAAAACTTTTATCGAAACGTTTCAATTGATGAAAGAAGTTTATGTCGATAATGACGATCAACATGTGAGCCAATCAAATAGTAATGAAAATCCGTGATCACCGGAAATTCCATCGAAACTGTGTATGAATACATCAAAAATCCGTCGAAATCATCATTGAAATTCATGGAAATGGAATTCAACATCTCCAAAACATGGATTAATCGCATTTTGACCGAACATTCAGGCTTACGAAAGGTGTGTGCACGTATTGTTCCGCACAAATTGACTGACGACCAAAAATTGCTCAGAATCCAACTTTCGAAGAACGCTTGTGACCGATTATTTGACGGATATATATAACCTAAGATTAACCGAGATAGATATAGGGTTATATATGTATACAGAAATGATTCGGATGACGAGAAAAGTTGAAATCCGGGTGACTGTCTGCCTGTCCGTTCGTCCGAGCAAGCTGTAGCTTAAAAAAAAATTAGAATATCTTGATAAAACTTGTTATACATGTTTCGTGCCAAAGACGAGGAGTATGTAGCTGTCGAAAACATATAAAGTGCCTTAACTAAGCATTAAATAATGACATAGAAGTGCAATCTAGTTCAGAGAATTGTAGTGGCAGTGATATCTGTAAAGCCAAAATTTTGAAAAAGTGGGTGTGGCCCCGCCCTCTAATAGACTTAATGTGCATGTAAAGATATAACAACCAAATTCGCATAGGGAAATTCTTATACAAGGTGCTTTCCAAAGTATACAAGACTTTTTGAATCTAGTGCTCTCTGGTGACGCCATCTATATGTCGACTGATGCATTAGAATCTGCTATCTCTACCGATTGTCCAGTGAGCATTTCATGACATTTCATCTCTCGACAGTGAAGTTATTGCGTTTTAAGTGTCAATGTTTGTGTTATCGGTGAGCTTCGAACAAAGAGCCAACATTAAAATTTGTTTTAAAATTGGTAAAACTTTTACCGAAACGTTTCAATTGATGAAACAAATTTATGGCGATGATTGCCTATCCCGTAGCAGAGTGCACGAGTGGTTTCAACGTTTTCAAAGTGGTCGTAAGGACGTAAATGACGATCCGAAACCCAAAAAATCGCGCATGGAGAAGTCAAAAGGGTATTATTGTTCACAAATATTGTGTTCCACCCGACTAAAACGTTAATGGGTATTCTAAATTGGAGTTTTAAAGCATTTGGTGCCCCGTATTCGACGTGTTCAGCCCGAATATCGCGAAGATGCAAGTTGGCGTTTGTTGCACGATAATGCGCCTTCCGATCGATCAACGTTTGTGACAGATTATTTGACCAAAAATCACATTTTAGCCATTGACCACTCCCCATATTCACCTGATATGGCACCGTGCGATTTCTTCCTTTTCGGAAAAATACATTTGCCTATGAAAGGAAAGCGCTATGCAGACATAGAGGCCATTCAAAAGGCTTGCACCGGCATACTGGCTGTATTGAAGCAGAAGGAGACTATTTTGAATAAAATAAATTGATTTTGCCAAAAAAACTTTTTTTATGTTTTTTTTTTAAGTCCTATTAGTGACAGTGTGAAAACGGGTTCTATTCCGATGATTATATCTTATCGGCAGTATAACAGACCTGTTTACGGAACTCTTCTTGAAAAAAATTCAGCTTTATCGGAACAAGTCGAGCAAGAAAGCGTTTCATATTCAAAATATCCACCAAAATAATTCAACCGAACTCGTGAGAGATGTCGAGCTCTCTTGCCATATCTCTCGCATTTCCGTGATGATTTTCATCAGTAGAAGAGGTCGAAGGTCGTCCAGAACGAGGCATGTCTTCAACGATCTCTCAACCGTCTTTGAGCTACTCTTGGGCTTGTGTTTTTGGTAAAACCTAATCACCACAATCCTTTTCCAACATTCGCAACGAATCTGCACATGAAATTTCGTTACAAATACAAAAATTTTAGGCAAATTATATCTTCGATATTGTTATCCATTGTAAAAATCGCAACGCGCTATTGAGGTGTGCCGACTTAAGCAGCAGCTGTAAATAAACTCGTCTACAGATCGCGCTCATATTTGGCATAATAATTAAGGACAGTCCTACCAATTTAGAGCAATATGTATATATACATATATAATTAAGAACAGTCCTACCAACTTAGCACAATATGTATATACACATATATACTATATAATTGATTGTATGCCGATTCTCTGGTTAACGTTTTGCACCTTAAGATATTTTCCTGGCTTTGATTCTGGCAAGTTGCAAGGGTATAAAATATTCGGTTGCAACCGAACTTAGACATTTCTTACTTGTTCTTGTTTACTTTACTTTTACCACAACTAATTGTGCTGTAGCGCGATTTAATTACTACGCATTATAAATGCAGAGCTTCATCTGTTCGAAGCAATGCAAAATGCAGTCGTAAAATGTAAATAAAATATATTCAAATTCGTTTATGGTTTTAAGAAATCTTTTCCCATCTTCGCTTGTGTGAATCCGGACTTGCAATGAGTAATAAAGTCTAAAAAGTGGGAACAAAGTAAAAAACTACACTATATTTTAGTGTAAGGATGTTTGATTAGGATGCAGTGTTGGTTAATTAAACGCCATCACACAAAATTGTTGGTAGTAATTGAGTATAATTGTATTATATCCAAAAAAAATTTGAGGCGGCTGTGGAATCATCTCTAAAACTTAGTAATGAAATAAAAACATAAAAGTAAATATATACACTAATTATTGTATGCAGCCATTTTTTGCTTACATATATAATAAACTCGCATAATTATTTATTGTACAAAGTTCTCTCAAACCCTTTTTCATCTATTCCATAATTTATTTGCACACTACACCACACACATTTCCAAGCATACTAAATACAATATTGAAGCTCAAACGCCGAAAAGCTTTCGCCATTGTTAAGTGTGGGCAATGTTAAGTGGCGTAGATACGCCGCTGTAAGAACTTTTAATTATTCATAAATTTGTGTTTAAACTTTGCTTACAAGCAATTAAGCATTTTAGGTCATAATTGCGAAGCATGAAATACATGGTTGCTCTTTCGATGATGCTGCAACTTTGCTGTGTGCATCCATTTGTTTAGCTTTATTGTTTATGCCACTTATACCATTTTATAACTCCCCTCCAAATCTTCATGGCTAACTAGTAATGTACCCTTGTTGTATGGCTTATGGTATTGTTGCTAGAAAAATATTCGAAGTTTAGTGGCGCTTCCAAAGGGGTCCATATAAACCTGTTCATATATACATATTAGGGTGTGCATTATTTTCCAAGTTGATTTGGGTTTTGCAAACGACCCTTATGTCCAAAGCAAATAAATTTACAGAGGATGTATTAATAAGTTCTTTTACAAAAACATTAAAGCTATCCATGAAATATACTGTTTGCCTACAGTACACCTTGTCGTATGAGTAATACGGGATGAATTAATCATTTGTATAAATGCTAATATATTTTATGTATAAATGTAACTGCATATAACTTTTAAAGGAATAATTTGATAAAAAGTATCTCTAAGACCTCTTTATTTAAATGATATCTTTTGTATAAGAATATCACTTTTTCAAAGTTGTAGACTTACTTGCTTAATGCAAAAGAGTTAAAATTATATACATGGGAAGAAAAATATAATTAAGTCACGGTAAAACACGGACAGATAAGGCTTGTCGATATTGCAATATGGTGAACCTCAGAACTCAACATAAAATATAAAACTACTATTCATTAAATTACGTACCCCTAGGATTAAGCAACCCTAATTCAAGAAAATTGTTTAAACATTAAACACCGTCGAAAATAAAATAGTTAATAAAATCTCTCCGTAAATTAAACAACTATTTTCTAATTATTTTAAAAATGTTGTTTCCTTAATAAGTAATGAAGCAGTTGGTGTTAGTGATGAACTTTTTGTACTGTAAAGATTTCACATTTAATGTCTTTAATTGACTCAAAAGGGTTTCTTCGGAGCGGTCGTTTGCTAAATAGCCAAAATTTGGCGGAAAGCGCACAAAGAAGCATTTTTTATGCAATTGTGCTGCAAAAACCAAGAGTTGTCCGCCCATAATTTCTGCCTCTTTTTTGGAATAGCTCCGCGCAAACGATACATAACATTAAAATACATAGTATTCTTTATTGACAGTTTGCCCAGTCTGAAGAAATTCGGAGTATACCATACCTCGATAATTGAACGACCTGTCAACATAACCATGATTTTAGACTTGCTTTGACGTGGCTTTTTCGGCGTCAGCTCACCCTTGCCACGATATTCGATCCATTGATCGTCTGTTTTACCGAACATATGCATAGATTCAACACTCGTCGCTAGTAATAATACGTTTCTTGATATCCAGGTTGTCCCTTATTTCACAGACCGATTTTGCAACCAATCATGCTTTTACTTTCTTTAGGCCTAAATGATATTTTATGATCTTTGACTGTCATTAATTCTCAAGAAGTAATTCCTTTATTTTATTGATGTGGGAATCATGAGTTGATGTTGATCGGCATCTATGCGTTCCCGAACCTTTTTAAATAAACACTTGATCGCGACGAACAATTATCACGGAACTCCTTTTCCAACATTCTGAATATATCGGCACCAAAAAATTCACTGAGTACACTTTATGTACTTCAGAAAGACAAGCGTACACTAAACACTCTTGATAACTTTGAGGTGAAAATTAGCCTAAAATAATACTTCGATGTTTGCCACTGTAGGCTATTTAAAAAATTGGGTGTGTTACCTAGAACTAAGCGAGATAGATAAATATATATAAATGATCAGGATGATGAGACGAGTTGAAATCCGGTAGCTGTAAAAATTAGATATCTTGATGAAACGTGGCATTCTAGTTCCCTGCCAAAAAGGTAGGAAAGAATTCGTAGATGTACATAATCGGACTACTATCACGCCCATAAAACGGCCTTTATCGAAAAATATAAAATGCTATAACTAAGCGCTTAATTAAGATATAGAACTGTAATTTGGCACAGAGAATCGGAGCAAGAAGTGACATCTGTGGGCTAAAAATTAAAAACTTTTTGTTTTAGTATTTTTCGCGACAAATTCCTTTAGCACTTCTATCGACACTGTAAAATGGTTGAAATCAGAAGATTGCCCCGTCACCTCCCCACATAAGGTTACTATTAAAAACTACTAAAAGTGCGATACATCAATGACTAAATATGCTAGAGACAAAAAATTTTGCACCCGAGATAGTATGAAAGGGCATTATGGTGGCCTGTGTGTAAATTTGACAATGGGCAGGGTACCGCCTACTTTTTGGTGATATCACATTTCTCGTTTCCCGCCTTATCGATTTCAACCAAATTTCGTATGTGGTAATCCTCAAACATTCAGTGTGAAAATGGGCCAAATCAGACTACAGCCACGCCTACTTCCCAAATACCGCAATTTTAAATTCCATCTGATTCTTTCTTTTCGTGTGGAGTGGATAAAACTTTGCACGAATAATGCTCGTAGAGTATGGAACCTTGTGGCCAAAAATTTTCCAAATCCAACAAAAGGTTTTAAGCACCTATGTGCCGAATATTTGGACCCCAGGACCTATAGTTAACTTTTTACCAAAAATATTGTTCAATGTGTCGGATTTATAATTGATTTTCAAAGATAATCCTTTCCTGATAGTTGTATGTATGTACAAGTATGTTATCTAAGTCAAATTGAGAGAACGATGTTTTTTATGACGGTGTATCTTTGTGCTTTGAATGAATCAAATCTGGTGAAACTCACCCTAGACCCCATAAAATGTCCCTAGCTTTAATCCTTGCAAGTTGCAAGAATATAAAATGTTCGTTTATACCCGCACTTAGCTCTTCCTTACAAATCTTATTTCGATTTCTTATTCCTTTACCTCCTTTGTTTATAATATGTAAATACTGTGCCATAACTAGATCTGCTAAAAACCATTACTTGCAAAACATAGTTGATAAAAGTAGTTGTTTATCAGTTACGATAAGCATCACGCTTCATAAGTAAGCACTTACTCATCGCGATATTTAAAATTGGTGAAGCGCAAAATGTTCTAACGCAAAAACCACAAAATGTGTGTAACACGAACGAACGAACAACAGTTTTCCTACTTTTAAAACTTTCATAAGCAAACTATCGTATGACAAGTACATATGTGTAGGCGCTTATATACAGTTTAAGAATTTGGTCTTGATGCTAATCCAATTATCTATGTGTTAATATTTGCTCTCTATGCGGTTTGTAAGCCTGTTTTAAATAAATCTTTTATTCTTGCCATATTGCTATCGTTCACTTTCCCCGCAACCAACCATGCTATGACAATAAGCATAATTTTTTTATAATATATTTCACATTGTCGCATAGTTGCACCTTTGAAGTCTTTGGTTTCATGGCGTGGCATTGTTGTTTTAACACATAAAGTAGGTGTTTAGGTAGTTAACTGGTAAATAATAAAGTATGAAACAAGAAAGCTAGGTTAGTTAAGCCTAGCAGGAAAGGTACAAAGACAATCAATATTTACTTACTTTATATTTTAGGAAGCCATTTTTTCTACTGTTAGTAGCACATGCACACATCTTCGCATATCTTTCAAAGTACCGACGTCAAAAATTGCAAAGTTTTTGCACGCATAAACATGTGTAACGTGTGGCAACAGAAGTGTTTCGCTTTAGGTACCTGTCCCACCTATCCACACTACAATTTAATTAAAAGCTTTTGCATCCAAATATATAGTGACCAACGTTTCTTGATTAACTAATTAACTTTTAGTTGTTGTTGTCCGCCTTTTGGTGGGTTGCATAAAAATTTTTCGGATAATGTGGTTTTCATTCAATACACAAGTAGTATATAAATTCGGATAAGTGGAAACAGTAATCCACTTTGCTGTTAAAAGTTTAACGTACATCGTCAACATTGCTTATTACGCAGATTAAATTAAAATGAGCAAGTATTACATGAACATAATTTTATTATTATTATTGTCATATGAGATTATTACTTATGAGAGCCATAAATTCAACTGTATTTTTTTACAGGTTAAGATTTGAAGCTAAGACACCTTGTACATACTAGCTGAAGTTTTTTAGATGATAGACTTTGTAAGTTTAGGTTTCAGTTTGATCTAAACATTTACACAACAGTAGTAGAAAAGGCCACGTATTGCTGTAGCTATGATATACATTAAATACTGTCATGATAAACTATTCAATACAGTCAAAGTATTGTTTTCGAAGAGAGATGAAACCGTAATTACCTGTATAAGAATCTGTTGGTTTCTTTTTGCACTGAATATACTGAAAATTATAAAAACATGTAAATATGTAAACAGTGTCGATTTTGATATAATCGATTGAGTTAGGACTTAGTTCCCGAGAAAATGTGATACGTAATTTGTACATACAAGTATATGTATAACAACTAAATAATTACGTGATAGGATTCCGTCTATTTGTTCATACCATCATTTACACTTTACAATCTTAAAAGCATCTAAATAATTACAGCATGATTATTAATTTGTTCGTTATCTTTTGCTATCCTTATTGTTTCCGTATTCTCTTGACGGTTTAGTAATGATAGCGAATATTCCCTTTCATTACAATACGAGTAGATTACCTTGTGCTCACTGAGGACAATGTGATTTGTTGTCGTTTAGTAGAGAATAGATGGTTCCAAGTTGCTGGCGCTGCATTTAGAAAACCTAGTTATTTATATAGATATGCATTAATAATTGAACAAAATGGAAATGGTCAGCTAGCTCTATTTTCTGTGAATGGAAAATAAAGAAAGTAAGAATTATAATTCAAAGTTCAAATGAAGGAGTGAAAGAGTTTAACTAAAACATAATGTAAGAGGAATTTAATTTAAATTATAGTCTACATTTACATATTATTGAAGGAAGAGAATTCAAAAGAGACTAGACGAATTTATTTCCGCATATCTATATACAAGGTGCGTTGCGAAGTAAACAGGACTTTAAAAAAACAAACAGAACAAATGGTTTTTTTCGGCAAAATCAATTTATTTTATTCAAAATAGTCTCCTTCTGCTTCAATACAGCTTTCATCACGGTCCAAAAGCATAGCGAACGAGTGTCTTTCGTTGGTCGGTATGGCCGCCAGTATGTCGGTGAAAGATTTTTTTCCTATCATAGGCAAATGCATTTTTCCGAAAAGGAAGAAGTCGCACGGTGCCATATCAGGTGAATGCGGGGAGTGGTTAATGGTTAAAATGTGATTTTTGGTCAAATAATCGATCACAAGCGTCGATCGATGAGAGCAATTTGTGGTCGTCAGTCAATTTGTGCGAAACAAACCGTGCACACACCTTTCCTAAGCAATGTTCGGTCAGAATGCGATGAATCGATATTTTGGAGATATTCAATTCCATTTCCATGAATGTCAATGATGATTTCGGCTGATTTTTGATGAATTCACCCACAGTTTCAATGGATTTTGTGGTGATCACGGATTTTGATTGGCCCACATGTTGATCGTCATTTATATCCTCACGACCAGTTTGAAAACATTGAAACCACTCATGCACTCTGCTACGGGATAGGCAATCATCGCCATAAACTTGTTTCATCAATTGAAACGTTTCGGCAAAAGTTTTACCAATTTTAAAACAAATTTTAATGTTGGCTCTTTGTTCGAAGCTCATTTTCGCACCGATAACGCAAACATACTGACACTTAAAACACAATAACTTCACTTCCGATAGATGAAATGTCATGGAATTCTCACTGGGCAATCGATTAAGATAGCAGATTCTAACGCATCAGTCGACATATAGGTGGCGCCACCAGGGAGCGCTTAATTTGAAAAGTCCTGTTTACTTTGGAACGCACCTTGTATAGTTCTTCTATCGGGTGATTTTTTAAGAGCTTGATAACTTTTTTGAAAAAAAAAAACGCATAAAATTTGCAAAATCTCATCGGTTCTTTATTTGGAACGTTAGATTGGTTCATGACATTTACTTTTTGAAGATAATTTCATTTAAATGTTGACCGCGGCTGCGTCTTAGGTGGTCCATTCGGAAAGTCCAATTTTGGGCAACTTTTTCGAGCATTTCGGCCGGAATAGCCCGAATTTTTCGGAAATGTTGTCTTCCAAAGCTGGAATAGTTGCTGGCTTATTTATGTAGACTTTAGACTTGACGTAGCCCCACAAAAAATAGTCTAAAGGCGTTAAATCGCATGATCTTGGTGGCCAACTGCCCATGCATCCCGAAAAATGCACTGTTTGGTGTGGTTTGTACGCTGGTGGAATCATTGGACCGTATTTTTTCAAAGATGCTGTTGGACGCAACGTTACGGTGAATGGCGATCGCTATCGTTCGATGCTAACAAACTTTTTGTTGCCAAAAATGGAAGAACTGAACTTGGTTGACATGTGGTTTCAACAAGATGGCGCTACATGCCACACAGCTCGCGATTCTATGGCCATTTTGAGGGACCCGTAAGTTGGCCACCAAGATCATGCGATTTAATTTTTCTTTAGACTATTTTTTGTGGCTTGGCTACGTCAAGTCTAAAGTCTACAGAAATAAGCCAGCAACTATTCCAGCTTTGGAAGACAACATTTCCGAAGAAATTCGGGCATATTCCTCCGAAGTTCATGTTCGTTTTGTGAAAAAGTTGCCCAAAAATGGACTTTCCGAATGGACCACCTAAGGTTTGATTGCAGCCGCAGTCAACATTTTCTGAAATTATCTTGAATTTGACAAAAAAGTAAATGTCATGAACCAATCTAACGTTTCAAATAAAGAACCGATGAGATTTTGCAAATTTTATGCGTTTTTTTTTTAAAAAAGTTATCAATCATCTTAAAAATCAGACGCCGATAGTTGATGTATATGACAATACATCTATATCGATTAGTGGTTTCACATATAAACAAAAACGGTTAATTTTCTTCAATTCCATGAAGAAAAATTGAATTCTGATTGTATATTGATATATGTATTTTATGAAACTTCCATCACTCACCGAATATATCTACTTTCTCTGCTTTGCGCGTAAAAAATTCATCGAAAGTATTAAGAGTGTTTTTGATATTTAGCAAAATTTTTACTTCAATTACTAGACGTTCGCAATTCTATAATGAGTATGGCACATGCTTATAAAATGTTCCGTGAGATTTTTAAGGTACCTCACATACAATCACCAAATATATGGAGCAAAGTAAACCGGATTTTATATGGGTACTAGGTATGTATAGGAAAGTATTATTTTTATTCGGGTTTTTGTTTTTAAATTAGTGGTAATGTTGGTTGCATCCTACCGGTGCATGTTGGTCAACACTAGGAAACCAGTGGCTTTATGACCTTTTTACTCCTGGACTTTATTCAATAAGTAGATTTTGCCGGTTGTGGCTTTCAGTATGACCTTGAGCGGAAGTTGTGATATTCCGAAGAGCTCGTAAATCACAATTGTCTAATAAAATCAGGCAGAGCTCAGAGAATACTCACAATTTAGCCAAATACTGTCCTCTGGAGACACAAATATCTCAACCCTTCCTTCTTGACTATCCCGCCTTTTTGACTGAACATGACGAATCTCACACTTTTCGACACCTTGATGACCTACCGGAATCATATCATCCGTTTAACCCTGGTCGAGACCAACGGTCTGATACACTTAGTCGAGACCAATGGTGCTTGGCTAAGCCAAGTAGTGTTTACATACATTTGTATGGAAATACGTGTTGTATTTACGCTTAAAGAGCTTTCAGGAAATGTATATTTCGCCCCCAAGGCCCCACCGAGGGCGTGGCAATACGCGAAAATGGGTTTTCACCATGTACCCCCTTTTGTTTCACTACAGTTGGGGGATATGGGGCCGGGGGGATCAAAACCATTTTGCGAGTTAGTTCACCCCTGGGGCTTTCAGGAAAACCCTCAACCTCCCCTCTATCCCTACCAGGGACGTGGCAATAGCGTTCACAAAAAATGTAACATTTTGAGAAAAATTACATTTTTTTGCATATATAGGGTCTAGCCAAGCACCATTGGTGTACTAAAGTGTAATATTATAATATCATTTTTTCGTCCTTTTTGATACGATATCCTTCAATTTTTTTTCTGAATTCTATAGACAATAAAATTCTAGGAAGCTACCTGGAAGCGCAAGTCGTTTGCTACACTCTAAATATATTTAAATAACATTTAAAAACAAAATATACCTGGCCAGACCCGAGGGTCTCGATGAGGGTTAAATATAACTCAGACTAAAAATAAAACTAAATTTTCACATATTTTCCCGCAAGCCATTCACTGCATTGTTGAAAAGTTTGGACATCTTATTCACTCACAAACCCTCTTCCGTAATGAAGCGTTTGATGAATATAGGGGTACAGCTACGTGGTCAAGCAAGCAAAAAGATTCAAGTCTTTTCAAACGAGTCTAGCATTGACGCGTTTGTGCCGATCTGTAAGAAATGTTGAAATCCTCCGCTATTTCTGTGATATCAACGCGATTGTATCAAGCACTTTTTATTATTTCTTATTATACCCTGAACAGGGTATATTAAGTTTGTCACGAAGTCGGAGACCCTATAAAGTATATATATAAATGATCTATATAAATGTCTGTCTCTCCGTCCATCCGTCAGTCCGTCTTTCTGTATATATACGAACTAGTCAATCAGTTTTTAAGATATCGTTTTAAAATTTTGTAAACGTCATTTTCTCTTCAAGAAGCTGCTCATTTGTCGGAACTGCCGATATCGGACTACTATAACACATAGCTGCCATACAAACTGAACGATGGAATCAAGTTCTTGTATGTAAAACTTTCACATTTGACAATGTATCTTCACAAAAGTTGGTATAGATTATTTTCTGAAGCAACAATGTAATCTCCGAAAAAATTATTCAGATCGGATCACTATAGCATATAGCCTCCATACAAACTGAACACTAAAAGAAATGCCCCTGTGAAGGGTATATTAGCTTCGGTGCAGCCGAAGTTAACGTTTTTTTTGGTTTTTAATTTTCATTAACAGAGCGGGATGGCCGACTCCCATGAGGCAAGTTTTCAGTACTACTCTTTCTTTACTGTGTATTTCGAAAAAAGTATACTCTTCAAACACTTCTGTAACTTAGAAGAGTGTTTAAAGTAGTAAATATGTGTCTGAATTGTGAGTAAATTTGTGATTAGTTGAATTGCTCTGTTCAGACCTTATATCTGAATTACACAATTTCTCTTCTGGTATTACAAAAAACTGTATAAAACAGTTTTTGCATTTCGAACATAAGAGATCAGTCAAACAATCCATATTTATTAAAAAAAAATTGTTATGTTCAAAAGCATATCAAGGGCTTTCGCCAAAGGATCACAAAATGTACTTTTGACCATCTGTAAATTTATTACTGTTTCTTTTGTATAACGATGACAGCTTTCGAAAGGCAGTGAGAGATTGAGTTTCAAGTGAAAAATTAACTTTCTCATAATAAACAATTACTAAGTTGTTCGGCTTTGTGTCACGGCTGTCTAGAAAGCTTATTAAAAACTTGCAGGGCCGAAAGTTGTAGCATAATTTGTACAAAAGTTTTACAGGCATCCGTTGCAAAGAAGTTCAGCAAAAAGGACACCAATTGCAATAACCAACTGGTATCCCAGTGCCAGCCGCAACAATTTCGCTACATTCGTTATTAAGCAATTGTTTGCAAAAAGTTGGATTAATCTTTGGGAAAATTGCCAACAAACACGATTATTCTGCCCAATTGCCTTTTGCTGCTACTTAACGCCATCTCTCATTATTTGTATCTCTAAAATATGCAAATATAGTGTTGCCGTAGGCACGACGCGGCGTGACAAAGTCTTTCGAGGGAACTACAAATATGTGGGGGTTAGTACGAAGCAAAATGAACCGCGCTATTTTAAAATGGTTCTATCTAAAGCTGTTCGTTCTGCACAGCATTTAACAACAATAGGCGGGGTTTTCATTACGATATAATTAAATTGTCTGCGGAGAAACAGATAATTTTTAATTAGATGCGATGAGTCGTACCCTTAAGACTTGTTAAGGCTTTTACCAATAATTCAACAATTTTCACCCACTGCGCTGATTGGGTTAAAATTTTAAATTGCACTGGAAATATGGCTTTTGTACTCAACACACCGCGCCATAAACTTCATATTAACTGTATATTTCACTTTAAGCAAAAATTGTAACCTCTTTCGCTTAAAGAAAAGAAAGTGTGCAGCCTTACATGAATATTTGAATGTAAGGGATGTGTTTAAAATCCAGTGCAGAAGTATATGTATAAACATGGATATGTTGTATCAAGTGATTATATAAGTGCATACTCTTCAACTTGCAGATAGTTCCGCAAGACTTTACTGACTGCAGAGAAAATAAGTTTTTCAATTTTCGTTCGCGGATGTTGTATATAAAAGTGTGAATAACTTTATTCTTGTTATTAAATAAAGGGAAAGGTATACATTTTCAGACACAAAGGTAAATGCGCTCATATTCTGTTTCATTGGGAAATAAATATTCAAAATGTCGCTAATGGTTTCGGTACTTACATATATACATACTTACACTTCCAAAACTGCATTTCTGTTGTCCCAATAACTTATTAACTTATTAACTTTCCAAGTTCACTTCAACATTTTAACTGGCGCCGGAAATTATTTTCTTACACTCCACGAATTGCATTAACGAAGTAAGGAATCCATAATAAGGCAAAAGCATCCAGAACAAAAAAGAAACTTTAATTATTTTTCAAAGTTAGCGGTCAAACGCGAAAACTTCTGTTCATCTAGTGATATGAAGACTTAGCTTTTATTTTAATGGGTTGAATGCGGTGAAGAAAATTAATTTTCATGATAACTAGTTATAGTTTGACGAAGAAGTTGTCAAGCCAAACAAATCATCAGTTTAATCATTGTAGTTTTTACTTATAGTGTCAATGAAATATGATAACGACACGATCTTTTCATATAACTAACTATATGAAAAGCGAAGCTTGAAATTGACTTCCCTTTACTACTTTATGTATGTCACAGTTTATATATTTTGGCCCCCTTATAGCTGATGTAATGATTCATAATAGTTACGGTACATGCTAGTGAACTTACACTACAAGCACGTCTCATTCGTAATACTATGGTGCCAAATAGTGTTCGTAAGGTTTTAAAATACCCATTACCAAAAATGTTAAGATTCGAATCGATTAATTTGTGCAATATCTCAATAAAATGAAGAGAGATATTCACTGCATCTCGTTAAAATGTAGTAATAATCAGTTCTATTTATAATAAATATGTCGTTAATACATAAAATATCTTAAAAGCATTGCCATATGTACATTATCTTGGACAATTTGTAGCTTGAGACTTTAGGTCACTCATACACCGCTTGCTGCTAAGAATTAAATAAATAGTATGTTACAAGTTAATTTTGGTAAACAAAATACATTGACATAATAAGTGATAGCCACACATAAAATTTTTTTTAAGCAGAGAACCTGAATTTCTTTATGTGTGAATGAATTGATGACATTCTCGAAGCTATGCACACTTCAAATTTCAACAACGAGTGCATTTTATATTAAAAACGCTATGATTATTAGAATTATGCATTACTTTTTCCAGTATTAGACATTATCTGAGCAATAAATCAAAGGTCAGCGTTTATCAGCATTGCCATATCATAGACTTCTTTAAAATATCTAAATACTCCATAGTCAATATTCAGATAATTGTTCAACAAAATAAATGGCTTACATGCATGCGAACTTAATGTGCCATAAGGCAAATATGAGAGTCATACGTGTATTTATATTGTGTATACATACATAAGCTGCCCGTCCAAGTTGTATGAGGTAATCAGTAAACAGATGATTGGTATAAGTTCACAAACATTCAGATTAATAACTGTGACTACTAGGAGTATCTAGTCAATTAGGTTTTGTTGTAGTAAATGTAATATTTCTTTTTGCCAACAACTAATATGTAAGAGTGAGTTGATAAATTTTTTTTTGTTTCAAGTCAGACGATGTTGAAATTTAATAAATTGTATATAAATAAGAAATAATATAAACTAGTTTATTTATTAAATATTCTCGGAAGAAAAACCCCCCTTTAAATGATAACCATGGCAAACGAAATAAGGATTACGATTTGAGGGCATGCACTTGGAATGTCCGGTCTCTTAATTGGGAAGGCGCCGCTGCACATCTGGTTAATGTCCTAGTGAAAAAAAAGGCTGACATCATAGCCGTCCACGAAATGCGATGGACCGAAAAAAGACTAAGGTGATTAGGTACTTCAGGCATTTACTACAGTGGCCATAAAAAGGAGCGAAAGTTCTGTGGGATAGAAACTCCGGCGCCGAGTACTGTCATTCACTACGGCAGATGAACGTCTAGCCACAATCCGCATCAAAGCGAGGTTCTTCAACATATCGCTAATTTGCGCCCACGCCCCGATGCAAGAGAAGGCCGATATGACCAAAGATGCCTTTTATAAGCGCTTGGAGCGCACCTAAAATCGTGCTTGGCGACTTTAACGTCAGGGTGGGCAAGGAAGGTATCTTTGGCACAACAGTCGGTAAATTCAAGCTCCACGAGGAAACATCCTCAAATCACTTGAGGCTGATCGACTTCGCCGGGGCCCAAAATAATACCAAGTTACCTGGCTGTCTCTTGATTGAAAAGCCACTAACCAGATCGAACGGAAGACACGTGGACGCGCGTTTCCAAAAGAACAGCAGGTCGAAAATTATACAAAAACTGCGGCTACTAACAGAAGGTTTCAAAGACCAAGTGGAGAAGGACCTGGTTTCGCTTGGAGTCTTCAATTGGCGCCACCTTGCGAAAAGAGGAAATGACTGGCGCTGTTGTTAACTCGACTATCACCGTGTAAGCGGTTTCTACGCCAGTAAAGAAGAATAAGATTAGGCATATGTATCGCAATAGTTAACGAATACTTCCAAATAGATTTAAAATTTACAAACATGTCAATGAGTACAACTTTAACTTACCCGACATATTACTTAACCAAAATTTATTCATTGTAGTATCAATGAACAACATCTCCTACTACAACGGTCACTGAATATGCTGCCTTTTGAAAACCTCAACTACGATAATATGACTACTAGAGAAAATGCATCGTTCAAATAAGCAACTTTTCATACACATATTCAGGAACGCTCATAAAATGAAAGATAGATTTCATCAGCTTTTGTCTGCGACCCAAAATAGTGGAGCATTTAGAGCAGAAAAGAAATACAGCTGAAAGAGCAGATGCAAATGCAGAGATGCCTGATTGTTAATGGGACCTATTTAGCTACCAGATATATTTTGCCAGCGATTTTTATGTATGTATTTGAGCTCAATGCTTAATAGCCGGAAGGAAAAAAATTAAGCTCCGGAATAAGTCGAAGCATTTGTTGTTTGCCATGAAGCAAATTCAAACCATTAAATATGAAAAGTACTTTGCAAATATGGAGAAAATGTGAACATGTTGGAGGCGCTCAAGAAGATCACGTTGCAAAGTAATTGCACTCGATTATATATGGATATATAGATATATAAATACTTTATATTTATTTTTAAAGAAAGTACATTTTGCAGCTATTCAGATTATAGCACTGATCCGTTAGAAGATGAATTAAAAAGTTTATAATCCCATTCTAGATAATTCATTAATTCCAAGTTATAAATTATTTTTGTCTATTTTGTCTCTATGTCCATTATGCCGTCTGATAGACTTAAATCGCCATTTTCCATTTCCATTTTGTGTCACTTTTATATGATAAAAAGTGTGAGCATTAATACTAATAACATATCCGTATGAGTTTGTAAATGACTTTCCGAAAATATATCAAAAACCTAGCAACAAACTTAACAAATATGTAAACAATTTGTAAATTTTGTGTAAATCATTGGAGTTGATGCAAATAAGCATTCTGATGATATTACTATAAGACGACCTTTTTTCAACGTTACAATGTTTTCAGAAACAAAAATGTAAACTTCATTAAAAATTCATACCAATTTCATAAACAAAATTCGAGTTCACCTTTTCTTGCTAAATTGGTTTTGCACACCCGGAAATTGTATATAAATCTCAAAATATTTAATTATTCATCGATTTTAGTTTGTCGCGTTTAAAGTAACCCCCAACAGTTGTAATACACTTATGCCAACCATTTTTCCAGTCCTCGAAACACTTTTCACAATACTATTTTTGGGATGGCGAATTTTGTTTTATTTCTTCGATAGACTGAAAACAGGTTCCCCGGAGCGGCAATACGGTGGTTGGTCGATTGTATTTATTGCGTTTTTGTACTCCTTTTGAAAAAAAATCAGCTTTATCGGGACGAGTCGAGCAAGAAAGCGTTTCATACCAAATACATATATCCACCAAAATCATTCGAACGAATCGCTTTAACACTTGTCAGACGATTTTCAAGCACCACATTTTTCACTTTTTTAATATTTTTATCAGTATTTGAAGGCTTTCCACCACTCGTAAGCTTGTGTTTTTGAATCACAGTAAGCTTTCTTCAAAATTAGGGTAGAAATACAAAGTTTGAGACAAGTTCTTTGTTCGATATTTTTATCCGTTGGAAAAATCGCAACGCGCTACTGAGATGTACCGACTAAAGCAGCTGCTGTAAACAAACTGGTTGACAGATCGCACTCATATTTGACATATTAGTTAAGGACAGTTCTACCAAACAGCAAAATAAGTTTTTATGAAATATCGTTTACCAGAATAATTTAATTGCAATTCCGGGTGTTTTTTTGTCCCAATGAATGAAAAAAAAATAGAAAATGTAAAGTGGCGCAGATTTGTCGCTGAAAGAAGCTATGGTTATTTATAAGTTTGTGTTTGAACTTTGCTTACAACTTTAAAGCACTTTTGGTCATAATTGCACAAAATACTGCAACTTTAGAGTAACTTTGCTTTGTACACATTAGTTTAGCTTTATTTTTTATGCTTCGTACTATATCTTTCGTAAAGCAATATGGGAAGAATAAATACAATAGTTCATTGGTAAAATACCGGCTTTGTTTTACTTATATATTTTAAGGTAAACGTTTTGAACACAAAACTAGAAATGTACTTAGATATTTCGAAAAACCCCTTTTTTCAGTCTGGATTGTTGTATCTAAGTATATTATTCTGAAAAACTGAAAATCGTAGTGTAGTTCATATATGTAGATTTTTTTATTAACTGGGAAACTCTTTTCATCTGGATATTTTATTCGAGAGTTTTAGTTAAATTCTGTTGAGAATGCCTTCACAAACATGTTTCCAATTTGAAGGCCATTTAATGAGCACATCAATATAATCCGCTCATGGTTAAACTTAACGTAACTTTTTGTCAGTGAATTCAACTATAAGGTTGTATCAAAAGCCTAAAAGCTTTTTTGTAGTGGCAAAGATACGCACTCACCTCTGTGCAGCAAACGTAAGCATGGTTCGATGTCTAGAAGCTGCCATCGACCACTCGACTTGCGGTTCTATTCTGTGAGAGCTCTCATCTAAAACTGGGTACAAGCGACAGCCTTTGTTTTCAGAAAGGTCGAAAGAGCTGCAGGTACGTTGAGGACCGTTGTGTCATAGTGAAGAAAATCCAGACTGCCTTTATAGTCGAATGAAAGCGTACGCAACGCTCGAAATCTAAGTGTTCTCTTCCCAATCCACAAAAAGGGAACTTCACGTCAAAAAACTGATTGGATCTTAACAGTGTGAATTTAGATCGGGAAAATCTACTACTGATCAGATATTCACCATGCGCCAAAACTTGGAAAAGATGCGTGAAAATAATGTCGATATAAACCACGTATTCATCGATTTCAAAGCCGCCTTCGAAAGTACGAAGAAAAGCTGCCTCTATACGAGTACCACTATCAATGTCTGAACTTAGCATCCCCGCGAAATTTATACGGCTGTGTATACTGACGTTGAGCAATACCAAAACTCCATCAGGATCGGAATAATCTCTCCTAGCCGTTTGATATTAAACGAGTGTAAGAGTGCACAGTTGCTGGAGTATGCCGTTTACATTGATATCATACGCCTTAACAGCCAAGTTGCGTTCTGCTTTTTCCAGACTGGATAAGGCAGGGAAGCGTATTGGTCTGGTGCGGAGACATGAACAATGACAACTTCTGATAAATTGGCGTTAGGAGATCTCAAGTGAAAGGTTTTTCGGAAGACTTGTGGTATTTTAAGCATTAGCAACACGGTGAATGGTGTCTACGTCAGTATAGACGAAGAAGGAATTATTTCGCCAAATTGGATTTGCTTTTTAGTCCTATACTATACTTAAATATATATTTATAATTAACTAGAGGACCCGTCTATGCTTCACTGTGGCTGATACATAGATAATACTACTACTACCATCTATATGATTTCTATTAGTTGGATTAAAACTATTAGTTAATGAGATATAGCATTTTTGTGAAGCAACTTGTGTTAGTTTACAAAAAAATGGATCACATAGCATTGCGTGAGTTAATTTTTACCAGAAGTAAAAATGAGTCAAAAGAATATATTTTGAGCTGCACCGAAATCTGTACTCTTTATTTATACTCTTAAGACTAACTTATTACATGTTTCTTACTTCTATTTATAATAACTAGTATGTTTACTTATTACTAGTTGATAGTTTGTCTAAATACAGATTGTATTATTTGTTTATTTTTGTTTACATATATATTGTTTGCCTAGATACATTTGCTTTGTTTTAAGATAAGGTTGTTGTGGTATTCAAACTCAATGTTGTTTTGATACTTGTTTGTTTAGGATTGTTTGTTGTAGTGATAGTGTATTTCAATTGTTCCAACTCAAGGTTGTTTCTGCATTCTGTTTACTGAAACAAAAGGTTGATTTGATGTTTGTTACTATTATAAACAATACATTCCTTAACTCGTGCGTTAATAATGCTTTCTGTGGAAAATACTGTTGAATTTGGGCTCAGGGAAATCCACCGTTGAAAAAATATTTGCTAAGCTGGAAACAGGCGGAATGAGTACCGAGGACAATGATGCTCTAAAGAGGCGAAAGCTCTGTGCAAAGTGGGTGCCTCGCAAGTTCATAATCAAACGAAAACAACGAATCACCGATTCTGAGAAGTGTTTGAGTGCTCTTTAATCGTAGTAAAACATAATTCTTTCGTCGGTGTGTGACAATAGAAACATAGCTCCATCAATTCCCACAGGAGTCCAATCGACAGTCATTCTAGTGGATTCCACATGATGAGGTGGAAAGACGAAAAAGCGTGGAAACACGAAAAAGTCGGTTGGAAAGGTTATGACATCAGTCTTTTGTGATGCACGTCAACGACTGGTTACTGAGCCAGTTATAATCTACTCCACTGCGTATTTGGTTACAGTTATTTTTTACTAATCCAAATACTTAGCAACTGTATTATTTTTGAGGAAGCATCTGTTAAAAATGGTACGCGTATATTCAAATGATTCCTACAAACATGAATTTTGAACTAATGCTTATTGTTTAAAATATAATTTTTGTATTTATGAGTTGTATTAAACTTTGACATAGAGAGATAAAAGGTATCCTATGTCCTTACCCTGGTTCTAAGCTACCTCTCCACCAATTTTCAGCCAAATCGGTTCAGCCGTTCTTGAGTTATAAATGGTAAAACTAACAACAGCTTTCTTTTATATAGTCACGAGTTTCATAAATGAAAGGTCTGGAAAAATGTCTTACTCTTTGCATATTTCTTTCTCATTAGGAAAATTTATGTATGTATGTATACTTCTTTATCGTATTAATCGATTACTCATATTTTCATATATCTGGACCTTCAGAAATTAATAGTAAACTGTTTTTATTAAGAGCAGTGCATTATTCTTTATGTGAGTGCAGACTTTTCATTTCAGTAATTCTCTTCTGACTACTGGCAATAGGCTTTGGTCAGTGAACTACCATGCAATATGGTATACTCGTATACTTACAAATTTACTATAATTATTCGCTTGCTTTCCCTTAGAGAGCCTCTGCAAAAGGATATAAATAAAGTAATTAAGTATCCGCATTAACGCTGATTGGCAATTATAATTTTAAGTATTTGCAAAATTGGATGAATATAAAGACGGTTTCACTATCATAGGCACATAACACGTATCTTAGTGCAGGTCAGCAGTGAATATCTATGAGCTATGATCCAAATTATCTGTAATAAGTAACCAAAAGGATTACTTTAAAGACAGATAAATACAGGTAATGATGGAAGAAATAGTCAAAATACTGATTTTAGACAAAATGGCGGCTTCCCAACAAAAAAATATATCTTTGCACGAAAATTTACACTTTAAAGTGACTTAAAAAATCGAAATTATTTTTATCAGAAACTTTATTGCTTTGATCATTACCAGACAAAATTATCTAAGAAAATCTTGAGAAAATTTCAAGTCGATCGGTCAAGCCGTTTCGGAGAAATATTTTTCACCGACTTCGAAAACACCGTTTGGAGAAAATGGCATTTAAAATTTTGGGTTGCGGTTCCGCCTACTTTCAAACGCTCGGAGACGTCTTTATAAATACGCTCATTACTCTGAAACTATTTACCGGATTATTTTGAAATTTACAGACAATATTCGCGAATATATATACATTCAAAATATAAAGAAACTACCCTGCCTTTGATTTTTCAAAGCTGGAAGAATATAAAATGTTTGGTGGTAACAGTATTTAGCTCTTCCTTGCTTGTGTTTGTAATTTTCGTTGCAGCTATTTTAATCTCCTTCATAACAATGTGAAATATTCAAAAAGTATGATTTATTATATGCTAGCCCAGAAATTATTACCCTATTTTTCTATACTAATAAATAATAAAAGCAATGCAAGATTCAAATTACAAAATTATTGAAGAGAAGGAAAACTGCAGTCAAAAGTATGTCCCAAAAGAATTCATTCAAACAGTCATTTATTCGTTGTATCCATTTCTTTCTTATTTCAAGATGTTGGCGAAAATTAAAATGTGCATTCATGTATCCCATTGCACATTTGGGAATTAACCTAAATAATAGAAAATATAAAATATTGCATATACATATGTATTTATATTGGAAAATACACAATAGTACGTAGTGTTCGTTTATGGTCTAGTACCAATGAGACTGCAAGAGAGTTTGCAATGAAATGCAGAGTATTTATTTAGCATAAGAAATAAATATCGTAACAAAATTTATTAAAGCGATTTTTGCTGTTTTATTGTCGAGGGACGAGCAAGTGAGCACCAGATTAATAACACCACAGATGTGCGACAAAACTCCGTCCTGTAATGCATGCAAAAGCAAGGGAAGGGAAAATTCAAACCACCCGATAGGTAGAAAGAAATGTTCATTGTACCAAGAAGCGTACAAAAACTACAATAAATGAAAGTCACACAGCTAAATCTAAATCACTGTGGCGCTACGCAAGAACTGCTTAAACAGACTCTGTACGAGAAGAAAGTGGAGGAAACAAGCAAAGCTTACTTAGAAAAGCCGCTATTGGGAAAGGCCTACTACACAAGCGCCAAAATCTGAGGAACTAAATTTATAGCTGCTACATACCACCAAATGCTCCACTGGGGGTTTTCGAAAGGATACTGGATGATATAGTACGGGAAGCCCAGGCAACCACGAAGAACGCTACAGAAGAGGATTTTAGCGCATAGCCTCTGAAATGGCAAGGTATCAGTACGAACAAGCGACAGGTTGCTCTGCCCAAGGCCCTTTCATCGCTTCAGGTGATTCAAATAGAAACACTTTCGAAAAAAAACTGTCTAGGTGCCGTTAAGCAGCCCATTGATACTGTCAACAAGTTGGGAAGTGCCTGATCTCTATACACATAGTGATCACCTGGCCATTATGATGGAGATCGAAAATATCAGGAGACGAAAACACATGGGAAGGTACAAACTATAAGATGGAAAGCCGAAAGATAACCTGGCAAAAATATGAGATGCGAAATGACAGGAAATGATATTGATGATGTGAAGACAAAAACAGGGCGCATACGCTTACACCTGCATATTGGTGGAATAGTTAAATCGGCAGCTTGAAAACTGAATGTAACAAAGCCAGGCAAATATGACAGAGGAGACGGAAACGTCGTGTCCTCATGAAAGCAATCAAAAAAAGCAAACTCTCCTCTTTCAAATTTCCCTGCAAAAATGCTAACGAAAATCTTTGAGGCGATGGATACGAGGTGGAAATGAAAAAAATCAAAGGTGATAAAGGGAAAGCACCAACTTCTACTACACTACATAGCTGAAACTTTTTTCTCTGCAAAAATTAACAAACCACCAGTAGCAGCAAACATGTATGCGCTAATTGACACACCTTTGTACAGCGACGAAGAAGCAATCAAAGCAGCAAAAAGGTTTGGAAATATCAAATCACCGCGTTTGGATGGGATCCCCAAAAAGGCCTAAAAACATACTATAGCACACGAAAAACATCTCTTCTCAGAGCTCTTTACCCGCTGTTTGCAAGAAAATATGAAAGAAACAGCGTTTGCAGAAACCATACAAAACGACTGGACACGCTTGGCTTGGTTGTATGCGTACTACTTCAGAAGCATGGCTTTCGTAACCACAGATCAGCCACTGATGTAATCTAAAGGTGACCAATTTAGCAAGCAAAGCTATCGAAGAAGCGAGATGGATGTACGGTACAAAGAGTACTGTATGATGTTTTAAATGCATATAACTCTGCCTATTAACCACATATAATGCAAGAGAATCGGTACTAGTATAATAAAGACGCTAAAGTACTTAAGCATTATAATAGATACGCGGATGAACTATAAAAAGCGGCAGGCGTATTAAGATCAATATTTGCGGTCCAAGCCAGAGCAAGCGAGCACTCCTGGCTAAAGTAAGTCAGTCGGTGCTGATACGGCGCCCATAGGAGGTTCTGCAATCCTGAACAAATCATACGTCAAGAAAGCAAGATCTATGACTAGGCTAAGTGCAATCAGGGTTATTAGGGGATTCTGTGCAGCATCTCATGAATCGTCTGGGGTTATAGCGGTCATCATGCCGCCAATAGAACTTAAAAAAATTATGAAAAATTCAAAAACATTAGAAGACGTTTCACAAAAAGAAGAGCATTCATGTATCCCAGGGAGCGTAACGAAGAAAGGCAGAAAAGTATGTGAGAGTGATAGAGACACTGGGGCACGGCAGATAATGGATGGTGGACGTACAAGCTAATCGAAAAAGTGCAAGCCTCCACTTGAAAAAACGGCGAGACTGATTACTACATAATGCACCGGACACGGCTGCTACAAATAATACCTCTATAAATACGGTTCCGATTGCGTAAGTCTGTTCTTTCTGCGGGAATGAATTCAAAGTAGAGAGAAACGACTAGTATTGATGAGCATGTGACTCCAGAGAATATTGTGCACCACTTGATACAATGCAAACTCTTGTGTGTAAATTGCTCCATAATTGCACTCCAGAAACTGAGAAGAAATGAAAGTCAACGAAGTTGTAGTAACAGAAGAATTAGAGAAGGGTTGTCCAGAAAGGTGCCCATGATGAGCCCATTCGGGCTGACTGTGGTCCTGTGAAGAAATGTTTTGCGGCGGTCCCGTAGGACCAGTGAACTGCAACCGGAATTAAGGTTTAGTACGTAGGTATACTGTTACGTAAGTTGAGCATAGTATGATAATCCTTACTAGGCGTAGTCTTGAAAGAGGTACATCCTTAGCGAGTAGAATGAATCGTGCTTGCCGTTTAGGACTGACAGAATCTATAAAATATTCTTCTTTCGAAACAAAAACAAAAAAACTGATAATAACATAACAGAACTCGACATTAAATGCGAGAACAGCATATACTAACGAACAAGTGGTTACCAATCAAAGAAAATGTAATTTGACCTCTTCAGCTAGAAGTTACTTCACAAAAATCTGAGCCCAAATTAGTTGGAAGCTTTGCCGACAAATGTAAAGTGATCAAATTATGATGGAACTAAAGAAAGCATAAAATACCGAAATTAACATTTCACGAGTTCAGTTGGCATCAGTGGCGTAGCTACAACTTCGGGCGCCCGGGGCCAAGGATGTTCTGCCGCCCCCCCTTTATCTACCTATCTACAAGTTCCATGAGGTGGTTCGAACAAAGTGAATTTTTACAAAATACCTCCGATATTAAGTATATAAAATTTAGGAACGCCACGCAAATTCTGAAGTTCCAAAACTCTCACAATACGGAATTGATAGTAAACTTACAAGACATCTTATTAAAAGCCATAGAAAAACTCATTTTTGCCTTATATCTTGTACACTTTTGCCACAATTTGCAGGAATTTTTTTCCGAATTGGAGTTTTTAAATACCATTTTGCCGCCCCCAAGAAGTTGCGCCCGGGGCGACGGCCCCCTTCGCGAAATAGCTGGGGCCATCTAAAGGCTACCACGCTTCTTTCAATCAGAACCTTAAAACTTTTTATATATTTCTATTAAAAACTTTGGATATAATATGTGGTAGTATTAAAAGTGGGTTAAGTACATTTGCAAGCCTTCATAAATCTATTATAAGGATTTACAAACTTCCAGTTTGCCGTATATATCAGTATGTAATATGTCTTAGCGAATTTAAGTGAGTATATTATATCAAAGAGTAGTTTATGTTTTAACGATTCCTTGATATATTTTCACATCTTTCTTTCTTACAAATTACTAGAAATTTTAATGTTTTGGTGCACTCGAATTCAGTCATTCCTTACTACTATTATTCAGTAAAGTGTTTCCAGTTTCCCTTCCAAAACAGCCAACAAAGAGATATAATAATACAATGGTGTTCTCATACACTGAGTAAATAATAGTGATTATCTTATCACAACAAGAAATAAATAAAATGTTTTGTCCAACAAATTATAAGTTTCTTGGTTCGTGAGTGTGCGTCCACTTGTTTGCCAGCCAAAATTTCCATCTACATTAACTTTGCCAAGTCATTAAGATTGTATATAATTCCGTATGGCGTACAGGCATTTTCAATTAAAAACTGCATATGTAGTGATTTCACGAACGCAATCACGGCGTTTCCTTTAATATTTCCGCTTTTAGGCTTATGTTGATGGATACCCAGCAGCGCAACGAAATTGCATGCAGTCGTTTTTGCAACCACACAAATATATGGAACTACATGTACTATATATCAAACATAAATGCATTAAATGAACAATACAAGAAGCGCTCTCATGTACACGTTCGGCCTTTCCGCCGTACCCTTCACCACTTTTAAAATTCCATTTTTGTGCTTAATATGACGGCCAATGAACAATGGAACGTGTTAAAGGCAACACAGTTCTGTTTGGGCTGCTATTGTTTGCTCCATTATTTATTGTGTAAAAAATAATTAATTGCTCAAAAGTAAGTACTCTTATTAAAATTGAAAGAAAAAACCTCATAAGTAGGTAGCATAGTGTGAAAAATGCGTATAAAATTTACGTAACGTGGTTACATTTTTAGAAACATATAACGGCAATATTTTTAGACATATGAAAAATATTTAATGACATTTTAATATTAATTCTACGAACAAAGCTTTATTATAATGATAAGGCTTTGCAATTATGTTTTCAAAATGATGGGTGTCTTCAATAAATTTCAGTCGATCCCTATTTGCAGCAACAGGACCGTACGTCAGCAATAAATCGCCGAATATTCGCTTCCAATGCGTCAAACGTCTAAGAGCTATCTGCGCTTAGAAGCGACCAAAAAAATTCAACGGTGTTAAATCGCACGATTTTGTAGGCCCACTACGCGGGATAATGCGCTCACCAAAAATTTCATTAAATAAATTTAATGGCACTTTCACTGTATGGCACTTAACGTCATCTTGTGTTAAAACCAAAGGTTGCCCACATCAACATTATCCAAGTCAAGCCCGAAATTATTACTAGTCATGTCTATCTTTCCCTATTATAATGACATTATGACCAGCTTATTTTAACAGCTTTTACAATAAGTGGCTTTTTATATCTTAAGTAATTATTAACAAATTATTCAAAAATTAACAAAATTCGATATATGTACATATAAGTTAATAAATTCATTCAGATTGTATACACATGTATATTGTTGTTTTTCTTGTGGTGCTTCTGAAACGTGGACATTTTTAAACTACAGACGACTGCTTGAACATATTAAAATAGTTTGACTTACACATATAGAGCACCAAAGGTGAGGTCACCAAACTCGAGTTCTGCTACTAAATATAGATATTTTAGTAAAAGGGCTGAAAATATATGCATATACGACCAAAAAATTATGGTGACGAGAGGTTGACTTGAAGACTTGCCAGTTTTAACGAGACGGTGGTGATACCAGTATTAGTCTGCCAGCAATTTTGGTATGATTTCCTCCTACCTACTGAGGTCTTAGTATGCTGCCCGCGCCAGCCCTTTGTCAAACTAATCCATTTCAGGTTTCAAGTACACCATCTTACTATCCTCGATTCTGGTGGACGCTTGCCCGGGGTTTTTGTCGACGCCTGTGCACTTTTGATGCTGTTCGCTGTATTGTTCCCTCGTCACTTTGTTGCCTCCCTCTCAAGTGTAGGTTCTCCCTCGGCGCAACCCCGGTGGGGGTTGTGGACGCTTATTTAAAGGCGGCATCATTTCGCCTCTTCGCCGGAGGTTCATTGGGTGCATGAGGCGTTTTGAACCGAACCCTCCTCTCCTGCATCTCTTGGTCGGGTATTGGTATTCGCAGCTAACCTACTTAGTATTGGCCGTCTACTATTCGTCAGCTGTGACCCCAGTAGTTGCCTGAGCGCAGCTTTGCCACAGACTTCAATATGTATTGAATATGAATATATGTATATTGAAGTATGTAATCGCTTATCTATATTTAGTTTTGTTTTTCCTTTCAATATCTCAAACTGGCTTGCAATGCTCTCAGCGATACTCAGAAAAGCTTTTAGTGCACAAGCAGCAAGGCTACCGATAGTGTATCTAATTCCCTACGCAACTCAACATTTATCATACTTTTTGTTGTGAAGATTGGCGCGCTGTTATTCCACCTTAAACATATAGTTAGTATATTCAAGAGCATAAGTATGTATGTATGTCTGGCTTTTGGAAGTTATTCCAGTTTTCAATATTTACGTACATAGGTACATATTTGTGTGCCATTAAATTTCAGGACTAAAATCTCTAAACCTCAGAACTCATAAACGTGGGGTTCGTCACCCTCTTCAGTACACAAAATTCAAATAAATCTCTTTTGGTTTGAAAATATTAATTAGTTTACTTTTATTTAAAAGACAACAACGTTATTCTTTCCACTTTTAGTTAAAATATACAATAATCTTCACTTATTCTTTTCACTTAAATGCACAATTCGCTTATTCCTTTCACTTCGCTGCGCGCGTCCGTTCTGTTTGGTGACCGACTTCTAACTCCAACCCTTTTTGCTCATCGCAATCGGAGCAACCCACGCTATGTCATTTCTATGTTGTCCCTTTTCTCTATTTTTCCCTTTCTGCCAGGGATGCCATCCCATATATATAAAGCAAAAATTAACAGAAGTGAGCAAAAGATTACAAATATGACGCCTTCAAGGAAATAAATACTTTGGGCTGCCGGATACACGGATATTCGGCACAACCGATACACTTATGGCGTTTTATAATTTTTCGATGATAGGGACTTTATGACGATACGATAAAAGTCCGAAATTGCTTATCTGCAATTTCAATACAGAAAAAACTAAAATATACTTCAAGCCGTCAAGCGAATCAATTTGATATAAATAACATGAATCTCTATTAGTTTTAGGTGTTACAGTGAAGCCTTAGACAAAAAAAACCATAAAACTCTGTGCAACATGAAAAAGCCATTTCCTGTTGTATAAACGCATTATGTTCAAGAATAAATTTTATCCGCCCACATATGACAAACTTGCTTATAAACGCCGGCAGTCACACGCTGTAACGCCCCTAGTGTTTGCAAAGTACAATGTGCAAAACCACGCTCAAGGAGAACGTATTAAATTAAATGATTTTCATATGAGAAATAAAAAAATCTCATAAAACAGATAAGTAAGTCAAGGTGAAAACGTTTTTGTAAAAAGTAATAGCGAAAAGACCGCACACAAAAGTGAAAACTACAACCATTTCCAATGTTATATTTAATTGAAATTCTTGGTTAAAATTTTAATTAATTTCTTCGCCAATGTATGTATATACGTAAATGCATATGTTCATATGTGTTTGTATGTATGTATAAAAAAAAGTACAGGGTCATTCACGCCCACAAACCAAAAGCGCATAAGTGTGTCAATGTAATGAATCGGTTTCACTGCTGAAAAGAAAAAGCGCGTGAATGGCGAAAAACCAATGATGATTGCAGGATTAAAATATTTCAATTAAAACGCTTTAGCCGGCTTTTATTGCACAATAAAAAGCATACACACAATTGGAATTGTAATTTTACGAAGGTTACCGCGTAGAAAGTGAAGTTGTGAAGGTAACACTTTTAAATTACTATTATTTGTGGAATAAATGTGATTTGATACGCAAGTGAGCTTTGAATCATCTTTGTTTCTCATGTTGGGAACTTTACCAACCTTCCCAAACCTAGTACTGATACATATATGGAATGAGGTAAACACCGATCTTCCGGATGACCTTTTGTACTTTACATATTAGCCCTTTCCGTCAATATGTGAGTTATTGGATCAATTTATTCAAGCTTTTTAATTATGCTATGGTGGCACTATTACTATGTTGAGCTTTCTTCCCATCTATCTAATACCTGCCTGAAGATTTTCAAGCACTATATCCTTCACTTTTGCACCATTTTCATCAGTTGAATAGGTCGAAGGTCGTCCATAACGAGACATGTTTTCAACGATCTCTCGACCGTCTCTGAAGACATTGTAACACTCGTAGGCTTGTGCTTATGATAAAACCGATTCCCGGTAAGCCATTTCTAACATCCACGATTCCACAAACGAAGTTTGTTATTAATACGAAATTTGAAACAAATTCTTTGTTCGATATTTTTATTCATTATAAAAATCGTAACACACTAGTGACATATACCGACTTAACCAGGTGCTGTAAGCACACTGGTGACATATCGCGTTCATATTTGGCATAGTAATTAAGGACAGTTCTGCAAACTTAGCAAAATACATCTTTTTGAAATACAAGGGAAATTTAAATAATATCAGCGTTCAATATCCTTACTGTCGCTAGCTTATGCTAACATAGACATCCTGTTGAATACGGTGTGGCCACACTTTGAGCTTTAGTGGGTGATTTTGTTCTACTCAAATGCTCTCGTTATGACTTGGGTGTCGCATAAAGTGGCGCAAATCGCACTTATGACTGCATTATGTCAGATTCATATTTATATCTACAAACGAAATGCACATCCAACTAAGTGCAGCTATATTTATGTAAGTTGATGTGCACGATAGCACACACCATATCACATTATTCACAGTGAAATATCTTCTTCCTGCTATTGTTGGTCACATTTTCATTTACGCACACATCCTAACACGTAAAAATATTGTGCTCACAACGTTTCAGTTATTTGTGTGACTGCACGGATGCACATGACGTACTGTTTACTGACGTGTTTGTCATATAGAGGCAGTTCTCTGATCCTGCCTCATTACCCACTCAAAACGCTAATGCACGTGCAAGGGTTGACAGGCAATGCTTTCTTTTTTGATATTTGAAGTGGAAAATTATAAAACAAACATTTTGAAAGCAAATAACAAGTCACCATCTGCCAATAATATAGATTTGTGTACAAATAGTTTTATACCACAGATAGATAGATAAGTTATAAATGAGATTTTCACCGTGACCTAAGTTCTATTTTGCCATGTCCTAAGCCTCAACGGCTCACAAATCCCCAGTACATTATTAAATTTCAGTATGCTGATGAGTGTCATTGAGACGATGTCATCCTTCTTCTGAAGCTTGGATCCAACGGCCTTAATCCTGTGGCTGCAAACTACTGTGTATTCTGTAAACAGGTGCTTGGAGTTTCTGTGACAGAAAATCATAAGATAAGATGGCTTTAAGTGCCGCTTAGCTGTCGCAGAGTATGGTGATACTTTTGTTGCGATAATTGCGTTGGATGTCTATCTTTATACACCGACTTATAGCAAAGACATATGCTTGGAAGATGCTCGGAATACTTTTTATAGGTATGGATACTTTAGTGCATGGTCTTGCGACTCTTGTATCAATTCCCTCCGACATTTTCAAGTCGTCGGAGTACCACTTCATTTTGTTATCTCTTAACAGTAAGTCGAGCCTGCAGTCATTACATTCAGCTTTGCTGACAAGATTAACTGCTAATGTTGAAGGTTGGGAGAGCAGCTGGTAGTTTTTCATCACTTAGGTCTTTCAGATGTCGGGACGAGATTACATTTCCTCTGCCAAACCCTTCTTCTGTCATTTGAAGAGTTGTGTGTCTGGCAGCTTGATAGATGACTAGGTGAACCGGCGGAAGTTCCAGCATGACTGCCGTCGGACACGCTGCACCACCGGTCCATATGAAATGGTCGGTCTACAGCCTCAGAATTCTCCAGCAAGTCGATTGCACACCATGAGTGCTTTTGTAGCCTTGACTATTGTGAGGTCCAAATGCTGCGTTCCGTGTGTAATACGGACTAAGGCCCAGACATTTGACCACATTAGTCATCTCTATCTCTCTGTCACCAAGAGATAGATTCGAGGAGTTGATGTTCAATTCAACACCAGTGCTTCATCATTTTGCCAGACTAAATCATCTTTGCACGATATCACACATAGCGTCCTCGAACTACCAATGTAATCCACACATTTCTGGCTGCGGATCCTATTGTTAGTTAGCAGTGTGACAAGGGCATCCCCCACTTGGCTCCATAATAAAGGGTAGCACTCCACCCTGTGAGCAGCTTCTTGTTGTGCCAAGAAGAACCCTAGTACCCCTTACGGTGATTTCAGCTATTCTAGTGCCCGGTACAGCGTCTGTCTGTCTGATTATCGGTGCTTCCACATTCCTTTTCTCTAGTGCTTTTGCCAGGCTTCCGAGAGACGTATTGTCAAAAGCACCTTTGATCTCCACATAGCATCACCATCCAGTGAACTTGGGATTTCCGAATTTAATTGGTACAGAACAGAATTAGTTCAGCTGCTCTGTAAGCATACTGATTCGCATGTAGGGTTGCAACCTTCAGCCCATATTCTTTAGTAAGAAGGAAGTGAAACTAATTGGCCTAACGGATTCTTCCACTCTTGCGACTATCTAGTCGAGATGGCTTGTGTTCGACCATAAGTAGCCACAGATTTTCTTGAATTATCTCCGGGAAACGCGCAAGCAGAAGTAGCTCTGCGCTGGTCATATAGATCCCATCAGATCTGCAATAGCTAATACTGTGTCAGTCTTGCATCTGACGAAAGACCTGTGTAGTGTTGTTGCCTTTGTTGTTGAGGAGAAATTTGGACAAAAATTTATGAAACTTTGCTGTTTTGCAAACCTAATCTTTTTATTGTATTGTTTAGGAGATATTCAAAAATATGTGTCGCAGTCCGTGCTTCCCCATGGGGTGAGCGTTCTCGTTTCATCCTAGGCTTAGGGGCACCTTGTTCCTCCTGCAATAGTCCACTATGCACGGCCTCCGGGTTGGTGGTAGAGATATTATATTGATTAAGTTAATTATATCCATACTGAGGACTCTGACCTCCTCTTTGTGGATCCATGGTTCCTGGATTAGCAATATTACCAGATTATCTGATATGAACCTCCTTGCGATGACAACCGTAGCTGACGCCGCGTGATGCAGGTTCACTTGGGCAATTTCCACATTGGCCACCACTGTAGACTCGGTTACATGAGGAACGCTTTCACAAGATCCTTAAGTCCGTCTAGAAGCTCTTGCGTGAAGCTGAATCCATAGCACAGGCGGAATAGTTCATCGGTTCCAGTTGAGTTTGTATGACTCATCGTCTACACAAATGTTTAGCCTTCATCCGGCGTCATCGATTTTGTTTGCGACCACTTGCCAAGCCGCGGTATTTATGATTCATCTCCGTTTTTGCGCAAAGGGTCCTACCTTTCAGATTGGCAGTGAAATTCCAGTCGAAATTCTGCACCAGGTCATCGAAAGTTGGCGTAAATGAGTGGATATACTCGTATGCAAACGGAGCCATTTTACGATTTTAAAAATGAGAAGCAAAAATTATGTAGTTGAATAAAATTACTATATTATATTCAACATGTTGTGAGATCGATACTACTTGTACTATTTATATTGATTATAACCTTCTCACAGCAGCGAGTAGTTGTTTAGATATTCCCAACCGTGTAAATCATAGATTAAAAATAATAGTTAAAATTACTGCAAAATTCATAAATTCAAATTAAGACTTTTCGTTGTCGCTTTGACTTAAGGGGGTATTCTACTCTAGAATTTTGAAAAATTCGATTTTTTTTTTAATTAAAATTATTTTAAGAGCTACAGTTACTTTAGTGACGCAGTACCTAGCACGGTTCGGCCGTATCGAATTTTTTAAACGCGTTTTTCTCGAAACTACTTTCTTCCACACGGTACCGGCATTATCTCAAGTTCTATACCACCGATTTACTTGAAATTTTGTGTGAACCTTCTTTATATAATCCTTTATCGTTCCTACCAGCATCGTGTCAAAATTTTTGCTTTTAATATTTAAAAAAAATTCAGAAATTTCAAAAAAAAACCTGAAAAATGATTTGTATTTTCAGACAGTCGCCATTTTTCAAAAAAATTTTTTTCGTGTTCCCTGAAATAGGGACTATAACAGCATCCTTACTGATTAAGAATTTCTTTTGATTTTTTTTTCAGACCACCAGGAGAGTCAGGATCAATGTCACCAGGAAGCGCCATTTTTTTTTACACCTGTTCCTCCCCCCCTCTAGTTATTTTAATTTTTAATATTTTTTTGTAAAATTTGTTTTCTGTATTCTTAAGATATCAATAAAACACCATAAAAAAATGGATAGAAAAAATATTAATTGCCTTTTTTTACGACACTTTAAAAATTACCTGAAATTCATGCTTCTAGAGTAGAATACCCCTTAAAATATAATCACTGACTTTGTATTATAATTATTAACAGAAGTATTAAGTACTTTCCCTCCAATTACACAGATGGATTTCCGAAATTAAGACTTTTTGTTAATTTGTGAAAACTTTATCTGAAGAAAACACCTGAGCGAGTTCTAAAGCAATATTTTAACAGTATATACAAGTATAATATATGCAAATTCGCTCTAAGTCTATATGTTTTCAAGAGCTGTACTCGTACAATTCTTAACAACTTTATCAATGTCAACAATTCAATATTATTTTGCAGTAGCCTGCGTACTAAAGTCACTTCCATTAGCAACATGAATGGATTTATTTAAAATTACAGCAATCAATCAAAAACACAAAAGCGCTGAAAATTGAGTAATGTCGACCGGTGTATCTAACCTAGCGTAACGGAAACGCTGCGCAAAACCTCGATTATCAGCTTGTGTGAATGTGCTTACACATTTACATAAAATGTATCCAATTTACTATACCGCGCATCGGGCAGAACAAAAATCACTTACGCTAATGAGTTTAAGTAGCACCACCTATTCTATTGTTAGCGCAAATTCCTCGAGTGATATAGCATAATACTCGTATTAATTTTTCCTCGCTTGTTAGCGTGTACTCGTTTGCATAAACAGCAAAATCTAATATGTCGTGTGGTATACCGTCTAATGAAGGTAGTAGGTGAGAACTAATTAATCTTTCTAGTAAATTATGTGGCAAGCACTTCCATTGCGTGTACCACAAATCGGCATCTGTGCCTGATTTGACCACTATAAGTATACTCGCTTAAAATGCGGTGCCGGTGCTACTAACACCGCGTAATATCCAGTTGTGGTGCTAAAACAACGCAGAGTGTGTAAGAGGAGCGCATACAACGATACACGATACAAAGATACACACTTAAAAATTTACTTTCGAGTGGACAAATCAAGAAACAACTCTCGGGATAAAACTTTGCACGAATAATGCCTTTAGAGTATGCCACCTTCTGGCCAAAGTTATCCAAATCCAACAAAAACTGTTCAAGCATTAGGTACCTAATATTTGGATCCCGGTTGACTTTTTACCGAAAGTACTTCCCTTGATCTAACCCTTTCAAACTGTAAGAGTATGAAATGTTCGGTTATACCCGGTCACTGACTGACTGGGAAATCTTTTGTTTCGTTTCTTTGGCTAAGATTACCACTACCACTAACGACTTAGTTCCCTGCCGTTCAAGATAAAAATGTATTTGTAATCAAACCTCCAACTTTTGCAATCAAAAATGCTGTCAAGAAGACAAGCAACCAGTTGCACTGAAAACTCTGTTTACTCCAATTGAAGAGAAGGCACTAAATCCGGATTTCAAGTGGATCGTTGAGGACGGCCGCTCATTTTCGGCTGTGACTGCATGCGGCAGTAAGTCAATGGTACAATTTTTTATAAAAATTGGATCTATTTAATGTTAGATTATGGTCGTCGCTAACCTGTTCCCAGATCCCACAAGTATTGCTTGATAGCGCCAAAAAGAGGCTGAAGCTAAAAAGGCAACGCTCTGCACTGAGTTTAAAAAGCTATGATCGAGGGGGAGTGTCACTTGGTATGGATTTGTGGACAGAGTTACTTTCCTTAGGGTCACAATGCACTATGAAAAGTTGTATCAGATGGTGTTAGATAAATAAAGCTTTTCGAGGCAAATTTTGTTTAGCGATTCCGGCTCGATGGGTAAGTGAACAAGCAAAATTGTCGCATACGGAACGAAGAGATTTAAGAGCTGTCATTACATACAGACAAAACAACGGTTTGGTATGATTTGTGCCGGTGGAATCAACGGTCCATATTTCTTCAACAATGATGCCGGTGAGAACGTAACCGTCAATAGCGACCATTATCGCGCCATAATAACAGACTCTTTGATGTCTGAAATTGAAGTTCCTGATCGCGGCGACATTTGGTTTCAAGAAGAGGCGCTACTTCTCATACATCGCATCATTCAATGTCGAACGATTGGTTTAGCTTGTTGGCCGATATGGCCGCCAGTATGCCAGTGCAAGCCTTTTGAATGGCCTCTACGTCTGCATAACGCTTTCCTTTCATGAACAAATGCATTTTTCCCAATAGGAAGAAGTCGCGCGGTGCCATATCAGGTGAATACTGAGAGTGGTTAATGGTTAAAATGTGATTTTTGGTCAAATAATCGTCCTTCGAATGTTGGATTCTGAGCAATTTTTGGTCGTCAGTCAATTTGTGCGGAACAAACCGTGAACACACCTTTCGTAAGCCCGAATGTTCGGTCAAAATGCGATAAATCGATGTTTTAGAGATGTTCAATTCCATTTCCATGAATTTCACAGTGATCACAGATTTTGATTGGCCCACATACTTTACTTTGGAATGCACATTGTGTAACGGAATTATGAAATAAGATTTGTCTCTATGGACTTAGCCATTAGTGTCCGTCTCTTTACATACATATACGAGAACTAGTACTTTAATTTTAGAGCAATCGAAATTTTTCACACGTTAGTTTCATCCCAAGCAGCTGCTCATTTTTCGGATCCGCCAATATAGAACAACTAAAGGAGCTGTAATACAAACTAACCTATTCAAAAATATTTTTGCTTATAAATTTTCTTAAGAAAATTATGTATAAATTATTGAAATATTTCTATAAAGACGCATAAGTAAGGGAGTCGTTTTGTCAAGTCGCACAAACCTTTGGCGATGTAACACTTGCACATTTACACACACATGTACAGGACATATGCATGTATATGTAATTATAATTTAATTTGGCTTACTAGTTTAACTTGTGATAAGCGGTGAAAGTTTGTCAACACAGTTGGGCAAGAGGATTGTCAGGTGAATTATTAGTTGACTATATCAGATTGGAAGATCATTTGTGCATAGTTTGCAAAATTTTGGTACAACTGAGTTGACAGACGTTAATTTAAGTTATGTAGGTCCTTATAGAATATAACTTAGTAAGCAAATTGAAGCAGTGGACAGAATATACTATATATGAGTATCTCAATGTGCCTCATAATCGTATTGGGGTGCTGGAGTTTTAGAGCTGTTGCTATGGAGATAAGTAGTTCGAAATTAAGAACTTCATACCTGTATTTAATACAATCACACAAAATTTCAGTTGTAATTGAAATACTTAAAGCCTAATGCAAAATTATTATCTGGCATTTAAATAATTGTCTGGGTTACACAGAATTGAATCAGCCCATTTAACATGAGTGAACGTAAGTTCAACCAGATCGAAATTAAACAATGCATATATTCCTTATTTATATTTTCCACTGATCCTTGCGATATTCCAACAATGCCAGTAAGATCTTTGACTGTTAGTCGTCGATTCTTAGGCACTAACTTCTTTATTTTATTAAAATATTGATCATCAGTTGATGTTGGACGTAGTTCGTCGTCAATGCGTTCTCGACCCTCTTTGAATAATTTGTGTCAATCAAAAACACATGTTCGCGACTAACAATTATCATTGAAGGCCTTTTTTAATATTTTGAACGTTTCCGCAGCATAAATTTTATGGAAAAATTAATGGAACTTCTTTATTGAATAATTTCACTATTCGTTAAAATCGCCAAATGTATACTATGTACTTCAGAAAGACAAGCGTATACTAAACACTATTGTTTATTTTGATTTGAAATTTGTCATTGATGTGTATTAAAAAGTCTATCTATTTTTTGCCCACAGTAGTGTATATTGTTGTTTTCCTTTCTTCTCTTGGCACAATATACGCTGATGAAAGATAAATATCAATAACAAGTAAGGAAGGCTAAGTTCGAGTGAAACTGTGCATTTTATACTCTTATAATTTGCAATAAGCAAAGCCAGGTACATCTATTACTTACATACATAGGTATATGCGGACGAATTCTACCCGATTTTATTCATTGTAGGCACAACTTTTCACCGTTACAAGAAAAACACACTCTCTCAATTTTATTAAGATCATTGATATATTGGCCGATATTCGCACTGACGGTAGGAGCTCTTATAATATTTGCCCTAGGCGAATTTGGTTGGTGTAGCTTTAGTGGTTTAGGACATATGTACTTGAACTTATTAGGAGGCGAGGTCTCGCCATTTTATCAAGACTTTTTTCCTCACAGGGGCCCTTGCTGCTGCTATTTGTTGTGCCAAGTAAGAGTTTTATATCATCGATATTATATATATATATATATTTTTTATCTTAAGTCAACCAACAACTACAACTGCTGATCTAAAGGTGTTCAAAATTTTAACCGGGCTGTTTCGTTCAAGTATACATAACATGGAAACCTACAAAACCACCAGCAACTCAAAATAAAAGTAAAACATCAGTTTAAATTGTGTTGGCATAAATACTTCTGTGACGAATAATATGCTTCGTTTAAAATGTATAAATATGTGACCCAACTATCTAGATCGCGATATAGTTATGACGCAGTTTTCAGATAACAATTCTCTAATTTAATTTTACATTATTAATGAAGCGGTCGTGATAGAAAAATACCTATTCCGAGGACACTCCGTGTGAAGGTGCAGGAGAATTAACTCCACAAAAGAAATATGCAACTGTCAAGTAGTAAATAATGATCCACGACAGAGTTTTGGGCGCAAAAATATTTAGTCTTAATTAGCTAGACTATGGTGAAATTGTTTTTTCTTGATTGTTAAAGAATGACGTAAACTAGTAATAATCAGAGGAACTTATTGAAAGCTTAATATGGTTCCAATCGAGAGTAATTAGTGTGGGTACTAATATTTAATGAATTTTTTACGAAGTTTAAGAAAAAAGCTTTTTAAAGTCTCCCTCTCCCGTTTCCCAGTCTGCCACCCCCCGATGGTAACAAATTTTAATTAATTATATAAATTAAAATATCTGATAAACGAAAAAAGGATTTTTTTGAATATTATTCAAATAAATCAAAAACTGATTTTAATAAAATTGATTTACTTTTGCATGATAGTTTCTTTGACTGGTGATGAAAGGGTATAAGCTCAAAAGCAATCAGTTTAGCAAGTCCTTATTGGTAGCGATCCGTTAGTACTTTGATGTATGATGGAGTCGATACATCTTAACGTCCTTATTGCTTGGCTCAGCAAATTTTTTTGAGAGCTCTACAATTAAAACTGGTGCATAGTGATTAACATCAGGAACGTGAATTAAAATTTTCCGGACTGACAAAGGAAGATAATACCAGAAATATTTTGAAGTTAATTCCTTTGCAGGATCTAGTGCATTGAGGGTTTATTAAACTAATTCCTTTTGAAATTGAATTCGAACAGGACGGCAATAGCGGGTGGACGAAGGTCGGTCTGCAGTTTTCCACAATTTGTTTATGCTCTTCATCATTTTGCGATTTTATTATCAGTTATACATGGACATATGCCGTGACAAATAAATTATTGTCTTCCAAATTATTATTTTCAAATTTCTGCTTATATTCGCTCTGACCAGAATTGCCATCAAAGCCACATATTCCTATTGATAATAGGTAATTAGAGGACTCATTTCGTTCATTAATTACATTTCTGACGCAATGTGGTTTAATAATTTTTTTATCTCAACTTTAACAACAGATTCTGAGACCTTTATTGGCTCATGATAACTTTTTTCCTTTAAAACTTTTTAAAAGTTAATATCAAGTTTTTTGTTAACGAAGCTTCTAATAAGTAAATAATGAAGCTTTATTAAATTTGCTTCGGTGATAAGTGATATTTCTTCACACATTTTCTAAACACCAAAATTCAAATTATAGGCGTGAAAGTTTACACCGATATGATGTGCCTAAATAAAAGTACGTATAGAACAAACATTTGATTAAAGTGAGAAAATGATAAAATGAAAACCAAAGCTCAAATATGTGTATATATGTATGATGAAAAAAAACATAAAAAACAATAAAATATGCACGAATATACGTACACGTAAATACAAAAAATTATAAAAAATAACACACACAAAATCGCATGCCTGGTAGAATAACATGAATAACAAAAAAAGTTGTAGCTGAAATCAAAAACATAGACTTAGAAAATATTAAAAAATATATGACAAGCTTGATTCATTTAAGAGCGAGACAGGGATCACAATTTTTTGTATAACTTAATTTGATGTATAAAGAAAAACGTACAACTAAAAAGGGCACTTATAAAACAATTGTTTTAAAATAATAAAACAACATTTTATTACATAAAAACTACTGTGTTATATAACATATGCCTTTTTTTATCAATACTCATTTCGATTTATGGGGATTAAATACGACTTTATATCGCAATTTAATTTATTATAAGAGCTAATTTTTAAGCTATTTTCACTGCACAGTCCGTGTGTTCCTATTGTCTCACTTCTCTTGCTTTTCGTAGCCCCTACGAATAGGATAGACCAAAAATGTATTTACCGTTAGTTTTATTGGTGTTGTAAGAAATAGTCTTGTAACAAACATTGGTAAATTTCAAACTTTAATTTTTTATTTTTGGCCTATGAAATCGACCAGTATGCGACGGCCTAATGTTATTACAATATAGTATCTAAAATTAATCATTGGAACCAATTTCAGAAATGTGTATATTAAATTCAAATCATATGGGTGCAATGATTTCAAACTGTATACAATATTTTTTAATAAAATAACTTTTACAAATTGTCCTCTGTGTGCCGGCTGGAGGCGTGATGACATATACGAAAATGGTGCAATTAAAAATGCATTTGCTTGTGATAAATAAACAGTTTGAAGATATGTGTTATGTGTTCAGTTTATGAATATCATATACTTGTATGTATGTGTAGCCTCAGTATGTGAACGGCTGCTTCCAAAGCAATTTGCATGCGCTAATAACTTTGAATAATTAATTAATAATTGTTGTTTGCATTTTGATTGTCATAACAAATAAATATGTTGCAGGTTTACAACAATATAATATGTTTTAAATTTTACTAACTATTTATAGACTTCTACAGAAATTTAATGGCTTTTTTTCGTATATACGCATTTTTTTTAATGTAAATTTAATATTAGATAATAAAATTGTTGTGCGTTTAGTTTATAGTGAGATCATTTTCAGCATGATCCGACAGATCGACCGGTCCAAGACGTGGAATTATCTGATCTCCAAAGTGTTCTGTCAATACATTCTCTGATTGATGCGGAGTGTGGGACGCCTAGTTAAATCCAAATATCGCCGAGATCACGAGCTTCAATTAAAGGCAACAAATAACGATCGCCACTGTCGGTAACGTTCTCACCGGTATTATTTTTAAATAAATATGGACCGATGATTCCACCCGCCCACAAACCACACCAAACCGTTGTTTTTTTTCTGGATGAAATGGCAGGTCTTAAATCTCTTCAAGTTGCTCTTCGCTTCCCAAATACGGAAAGTTTTTCTTACTAACTGATTTTTTTTCACTGCGAGCTGGCTGTGCTCAATTCGGTCGAATATTTTCCAATAATGAATGCTGTGTCTCGAAATGGGTCTTGCGAATGGGATCCCTACAAAAAGCTGTATATCGAAATTCTTTTCGTACAAAATTCTGAAAACTAACGTCGCGAAATTCTGTAGTGACAAAATTTTGCATTTACAAAATTAAGTATTTACAAAGTTCTGTAAAAGCGAAATAATACGCTCAGTAAACTGATTATATTGACCATAAGTTCAGCGAAGCCCGCGAAACTCATTCTTTATATGTAGATGGTTAGGCATGGTTATGCATGAATACTCATTTATTTATAAAAGCGATACAAAAGTCTTTCTTTTGTAATTATAACTTCAAACGATCTTTAATACGTTTTCTTTCTGACTAAATTTATTATAAGTGCACCGCGATGGTTTAACTAGTTATTCACCAGAATGTCAGTATAAGTATATTAAACCATCATACCATTCCAAAGATATTAAATTTTTTGTCCCCCTACCTCTCTTAAAATGCTAAAAATAAGCTCCCGACATCTGTGCCGCAAGAAAAGTATAAGCCTATCTGACGGAAGTGTGCGCAACAATGTTTGTGCCATACGTTCTGAGAGAGGTAGGGGGACAAAAAATTTCATATCTTTTGAATGGTATGAATGAACAAAAATGTTTTTGCAGATTATTAAAGGTGAATATTTTCTGCGTTGTGTCACATACTTTTTCACGTTTTCTTGACGTGAAGATTACATAAAAAATTTCAATTGTTTAACAAAAAATTATGTAAAATATTATTATTTAAACAAATGGATCCTGAAAAATATCTATAATATAGCACGAAAAATTTTCTTTGCCTTCACAAAACTTCATTGATTTATTTCTAGTAGTTTATTAGAAAATCATTTTACAATTTTATCATGCTTTAAATTTCAACCTTTAATAACTTTAACAAAAAAAAGAATTTTGACGAATTATTTATACCACAGGGTATGCGTCTGATCCCCTTCCAGCACCTTGTAGTATGTAAGTTAAAAAACTTTTATTTAGTTTTTTATAAAAAAAATTTGGGAGCTATGCTCCTTTATTGAATTCTGTGCAAGAACTAAATTTTACAATTAATTACACTTAACTCTAAACTTACGTTTGCCGCTGCAACGGGTATGGAATTTGCTGGCGCTGCACTTCCCACAGGTTGCCGCTACACGTGTCGCACGCTGCACGTGTTCAACGATTTAGTTGGTGTCGTATTCTATTGCTTTGTATCATATGATATTAATGCATCATATGATACTTTTTAAATGTATGGGGTGCTAACTTGTATACACAATTGACAGCACTGAGAAATAGAAAAATAGTTTACTTATTTGTTAACCAATTTTAAAGAAATAAAACCATAATAATTTTCTTCATGGCGAACCATCGTTATATGGAGGCTTATGGCATTGTATGGTTATATGTGCCAAGTTGAAAATGTTAAAAAAGGAATTTATTGTGGTGCCAACAAAGCCATACTATATCAAATATTAATTCAACATTTCTTATAAGGTGAAATTTAATTAATGTGTCTATTGATGATTTTTTTAATGACACCACTCATTTAAAAGTTATAGACAGTTAAAGTTATACATCAATTTTGCTGAGGCTCAGCAATTCAGTGACTACTTATAACTTTCAAAGGTATATTTTATAGAAAAATATTTCTTTTTCCAAAGTTAAAGGTTTACTTGCCTTGAAAATAAAAAATGTAATGCATAACATCAAAAACGTCCATGTAAAATGCATGGAAATAATAAAATGATTTAATTTGAAAATAAAGAGCTTGTTTCCGTAGCTAAACTTGAAAAAATAGTTAAAATTTCACGTAGAATGTTTTGTGTTGTAGTCATGGAGTTTAGATGTTAAACCACATCCATTTACTATAATGTCAAAATGTAATGGAAAATTTTTTAACTATGTATAATTCCTAATAAGAACACCTTAAATATATTGAAGTCCTTTCAGCACATCAATCGGAAGTTTTTCCTTCAGGTTTGGGGATGATTATAGATATGAAAATCTCTCTTGGAGGTTTTACGTTACTTTTATATATAATAACTTGAATACATAGGTAAAATTTTGTGTCAGTTATAAACTTTAAACATTATAGAATTTTCATCTTCTTCATTTAACACATATGTTGTACGTCAAAAAAATAAGTGCGACCTTCACTTGGCTCAGTTTTATGAATCCAGCTGTACATTTTAACAAAAATTTGTTTCGCGAATTCCTCTGGTTTTACCGACTTTCTACTGTGTGACACAAGCCATTAGCATGCAGATTAAAAATTGCTTCCGCCCTGAGGTTACACACAGCTGGAGTTTTTAATTTTTGTTTGCCCATTCTCACAAAAGTTGTGTATACATATATGCCTTTTTCCTAGTTGTATGCGGACCGTCATTTAACTTTTTCTTTTCCTCGAAATTGTAGCCGCCAAGAGCGACAGTAAAAGGAATTCATTTTTAAAATTGTTGAAAATGCAAATACGGCTTTCGCCGACTTGCTCTGTTAAATTATGTATACGCGCGCGTTCTCTCCTCATGTTAAGTAGTTACAACACCATTTAATTTAAAACTTGTATTAAATATTCAGAAAAACAAAAAAGTTTAACTGAAAAAATTTAACTGAAAATTTCCCATGACAATCATTGTCGTAATAAATATAGTTATGGCTCCTTGCGGACAAATTTTTTTCCAAATCCGCTTACGGCCCTTTACGAGCTTTCCGCACTGTAAATCATAATGTTAAGCCTTTCTCAGTTTTTCTCTATTAAAAACTCGCAGTTACCATAGTGTTTCAACTTTGTAGCCTTATTTGCATATTTAGAAAACGAATATTAGATTAGTGTTGCCATACAAGAACGGTTGATATTTTTTCAGAAAAATAAGTATTACCGCAATATGTAGCCCACCTAGACACAGTATCGAAAAAGACTTATACACAGAACTTATTCTAAAACACGATGGAAGATTCATGATGGGTAGTGACTTTAACGCAAAATACTTGGAAGGGAATTCAAGAGTTCCGACAACGAATGATATGGAGCTCCTTTCAGCAGCTATGGCCACTGGATGCGATTTAATGTCTACTGACTTTTCGACACAAGAAAATTACCCGATCTGATCGACTTTTTCATCACTCGACATCACTCTTCATTACATGCAAAATGAATTGGACTTAAATTCGGACAACTCACGTATATCTAATACTAAATGGCCACCTAAAAGAAACCGCCTTATCTTTCTAACAGACATATGTATTGGGAGTATTTTAAAGTTTTGCTCGACGAAAGAAGTAAACAATTCAATATATTTTAGAAGATGAAGTTCATACATTTACGAAAACTATTAAAAAATCGGCTTGGAAAAGTACTCCTGTTCCGAAACAAAAAAAAACATTGCATACAAAATATCCATCAGACATTTTAGATCTCATAAAGAAGAAGAGAAAGCAATACACGGGATTTCCTCAGTATGAAACAGAACTAAACTAAGCTTCACAGCACCAAAATTAAGATATTTAAAAATAAAAACATTTATTATTATGTTTAGAAATTAACGCCAAACAAAAATACAGATTATTACTTTTTGAAAGCTGTAAAAATATAAAAAAAACCAATATTGTCGAATACACTTCTCGGATCCTGGGCGTAGGAAAAAAAACGGAAAATATTTTCGGAGAAATTAACTAAAACGTTTAATTCTTTTATGTTACATAGTATTTTAACGCAGCTGGAAGTATCGCAATACGTTGATGAAATCCAAACTGCAATAAATATATTACTTAGATAAGTGAAAAATATCATCAAAACTAGATTTAAACCATAAAAAATCCAGGTTTCGACTTGATGATTGCTGATGTACTAAACAAATATCGTGAAAAGAATTAGCGAAGCTTACTTCGGTAATAAACGCTTGCATAAATATCAGATCCAGATACGAAGGTATCTGAAATCGTTGTAGTACAAAAGCCTGGGATAAATGCACATGAGACTTCGTCATATCGTCCAGTCTCAATGTTGTCTATTTCGCCCAAGCTACTTGAAGCTGTAATTATAAGAAGACTTAAAAAATAATTGATAATTTTACGAATTCATCAATTTGGATTTAGATGCCAATATTTCACAATCGATCAAATTAGTCGAATAACAAGCATAATACAAGTAGAAGGTGCGATGGAAGAAAAAACAAATGCGCAGCTGTTTTCCTTGACGTATTCCAAGATATATCTCCTAAATCACTAAAACTACGATGACCAAATTCGCCTAGCGAAAATATTATAAGAACTCCTATCGACAGAGTGAAAAAGAAATGAAATCGGATAACAACTCTGCTCACTCCCAATATAACGATACTGTTAAAATCTACTAAAAGCGCGATAAATCAATAACTAGAGTGGTCAGAAACATTAAGTTCTACACCCGAGATGGTATGGGAAAGCTTTAGTGGAGCCGGGGTCAAAATTGGACGATAAGCATGACACCGCTGTGAAAACACATATCTCTGGAGCCGACTGACCGATTTGAATCAAATTTGGTATTTAACATTTCTCTAACATTGCGCCCATTTACCTGCTTGTTCTTTTAATTCTAAATTATCATTTGCTCTTTACATACATTCAAATAAACTCAGTTTGGTTGCGTTTCTTAGGTATCTATGTGTCAAGTCATAATAATACCATTATGAAAATCTATATTCAAGTATCTAACCTGTAAGTAAAATTTAGTATTGTAGGAAGTAATGTACACCATATTTATGCTTACTATATACTTGTATATTTTAGTTTTATATGGAGGTGCATAAATATACCACAACGTAACTGAAAAGAACTGTAATGCAATTTATGCTTACATCTTTACTTATATGAGTATAAATAAATAAATGTCCCTGGTAAGGCGTTGTGTGGTCTGTCAGCCAATAAGATACAAATGACAATCTGCTTTAGCATGACAAGTCCATGTTTTTCCTTACAATCAGAATGATCTTATCACTTGGTGTTGTTGTAATGTACTTCATTGTGGCGTACGCGTACATTTTCTGCTGCGTCAGATTTACAGTGTTAAGCTATTGAATAGCATGTGGGGAAGGTCTGCATTAACTGTGCTATTGTTAAATCTAGCATAGACATACGTATAACATATGTGCATTTCTTTCCTCCGTGTATTATTTGAAATCAGCAAATGGAAGAAGGTAGAACCGGATGAGCTAAGGCACGGAAGATACTTGAACAATGCATGTGTTTTTTGTGCGTAAGTCGGAATTCATACAGAAACATGAAGTGAACAATACGATTGCAGAAAGCAATACAAAGCTTAATAATGGACATATTGCAGATTTCAGGAAAGAAAACTGCATTATCTGCTGACAAAAAGCACTACACGATATTGAAAGGATGCTTTTAAAGTGAGGTGTATGAATAGCACACTTGCGTCACTGGTGCTTTTATCAGCACCAAGCAATAATAATATATTTATATCGATGTTAGCATAAAACTTAGCATATAGGTTGGTATAATAATATAATATACTAATGGTTAATCGTTTATAAGATATAAATAATTAGGCAACATATACAAAAATATTTGGAAGAACGTTGGCTTCGGTTGCTCCGAATGTAAAAGTTTTCTAAGTAGAATTTGATTCCGAACGTCCACGTATGGCAGCAATATGCTGTAAGCATCTATCTGAACAATTTGTTCGGAGATTGCATTACTGCCTTAGAAAATGAGCCATGTAAAAATTCGTGAAAAAAAAGTTATCCATACAAGCACTTTGTTCCGATTGTTCAGTTTGTATGGTTGTGATCTGATATCGGCGGTTCTGACAAATGAGCATCTTCTTGATATTAGTGTGAAAAATTTCAGATCGATGTCTCTAAAACTGAGGGTAGTAGTTTGCTCATACACAGGCATATGGACAAATAGACGGCAGACGGACATGCTTAAATTGACTGAGCTTATCATGCTGATCACTTATACATACATATATATACTTGTATATATTTATGGTGGCTTAGACGTCTCCTTCTTGGTGTTATAAACTTCGTGGAAAATTTGTTAAACGCTGTTCAGGGTAGAAAAACTGTTCGCGTTCGCAGAAATATGAAAAGATCAAAGAGGCAAAAAATGTTTTTCCCAGAATTTAACTTACAATTCAGCTGCAGTAATTGTTTCCTGCGATGTCTTTTGTAGAGGCATTGCAAGTCCTTATTTCTGTTAAAAGAGGTCAAATTAGAACAAGAGTGTACCAATTGGATTTTTATCCAGAACACATAGGACAAACCACCCAGAAGTGGCTTAAATATAATATTCCTGTTTTCATGGCTGCAGGTGATTGGATCTTTGGAAGTCCAGTTGGAGGACATCCTGTCGCAAACGCAACAGAAATTTGGAGAGTCTCAAAACCTCTTTGTTGGAACAGTGTTGTCAATTCCAAAAAAATAATTTTACTGAGGTTAAGGTGCTGTAATCCAGTCACCAATCATTCCACACAAGTGAAATTTGACACCAAGTTCAACAAAAAAAAAATATAAAGTGCCCCGGCCAATGAGCCCTCTTCTCATACTCATACTCTTATAAACAGCTAAATCGAAATATATGAAACAAACTTTCTGAAAACATTAAGCTTCACCACTTTATGCTTTGGTTCATTTCATTACTGTTGATTACATTTGCAATTTTCGCTTATGAGAAAATGCTTTGTCAACTACGCAATAGTCGTTTAATTAAGAAATGTGAGCTTGTGGCAATTTCCACAAAATCAATTGTGCTGCAATAGTATTCTGCATTGGCACTGTCTGCAACAGTTAAAATTGAAAGAAGTTCGTTCATTGTCATTAGAGCTCACTTTTAAACACTTAACAAGTGCATTGCCTCTGTCACTTTTATTACTGCATATTGGTTAGGAGCGAGTAATTAGAGGATTTTTAATTAGGGAAGTACGTCATAAGCATTGAAAATGCATTGTCAACTTGAAAGAAAGCAATAGTCAACTCATAGAAATGTGCGACCCAACACATGATGATTGTTTCATTGTGTGTTTGTAAGTGTTCCGAACTCGAAACACTTACCAAAAGGGCAATAAAGGATCCATAATTGACATTATGTTTGCAAACGATTCGCTGAGCAGGCACATTAAGTGGGCGGTGTCTGACATATTCACAAACAGTGATCATATGGCAATTATAGCGCAAATTTCGTACTCCCGAGATCAAGAACTTTTTAGCAGAAACCCCTGCCGAAAGCGAAGCTGGAAACAACAAGAATTCGACCCAGACCTGTTTGAGCTAGTCTGGAGTGCATCAAAGGCATCAGGTGACGGCGCCGCTCACCTGGTATCAGCAGTTCGAAAAGAACTGGTCGCAGCATGCGATGCAACAATGCGTAGAACGTCACATCACAACAAGCGGCGGCCTGTACATATATTGGTGGAACGAGGAAATTTCCACGCTGAGAAAGCTCTGTCACTCAGCTAGACGGCGTCTACAGCGTAACCGGGGTGAAACTAACGAAAACCACTTTAGGGAAGAATTTAAAAGCCACAAAAAGCTCCTGAAGTCGGCAATTACCCGTAGCAAAAAATCATGTTTTGAGAAGCTGTGTGAGGAAGCAAACATTGACCCTTGGGGTACTGCTTACAAAATATGTATGTCAAGATTTAAAAACAAGCAGCAGCAACCTAAAGATGCATCTTTTATGGGAAAGGTTGTCGAAACATTATTCCCGAAACACGACCGGATTTCATATGTCAAGCGACGAAACGAAGCTGCTGAATAGCAAAGAAAATCAAAAACGCCAAAGCGCCTGGGTTGGATGGCATACCAAACAGAGCTCTGAAGGAAGCCATAAGCTCAAAACCTCGAGTTTTCGCTAAAATGTACAACGCTTGTATAAAGGAAGAGGTATTCCCCGACTCTTGGAAGGTACAACGTTTGGTTCTGCTCCCAAAACCAAAGAAACCACCTGAAGAACCGTCATCGTACCGACCACTGTGTATGCTCGACACAATGGGTAAAGTGTACGAAAGTATAATACGAAACCGCTTGGAGTTAGCAATCCAAAAAGCCGGCGGACTATCAGAGAGACAATACGGCTTTATAAAAAAGAGATCCACTATTGACGCACTACGAGAAATCGTTGATACTGCGAAATGTGCAGTAAGTGGCAAAAGATTCATAGGTGGCACAAAAAAGTACTGCGTGCTGATTACCCTGGATCAAGAATGCGTTCAACTCGGCAAAATGGGCAGATATAATCAAAGCCCTGGATGAAATACGGGCCCCTGAATACCTCATAAACATAATAATGAGCTATTTTAAAAACAGAAGGCTGATTTTTGATACGGACGAAGGCACCAAGAGCTACTCTATCTCGAGTGGAGTACCCCAAGGGTCAGTGTTAGGCCCACTATTATGGAACCTTATGTATGACGGGGTGCTAAGAAGACAGCAACCAGAAGACGTTAAACTAGTAGCTTGTGCGGATGTTCTCATGGTCGTAGCAGTGGCCAAACAATTAGCCGACCTGAGAAATAAATGTAATGAGTGCATAAATGGTCTACGCCAATGGTTCTCTTCTGTGAGTCTGAAACTGGCGGAGGGGAAAACAGAAGTTTTACTCATAAGCACTAGGAAGATAGAAGAACGAATAGAGCTCACTGTAGGGGAGTGCGAGATTACTTCGCAGCCTCAACTGAAGTATCTGGGAGTAATATTGGATTCCAAATTAAAATTTAAAGAGCACCTGGAGTATTCTTCTGCGAAGGCAAACAAAATTTATAATGCCCTATCGAGAATGATGACCAATAGAGGCTGTGTGCGTTCCAGCCGGCGATTCTTAATAGCGAAAGCAATGAGTTCCGTAATACTGTATGCGGCGCCAGTATGGATACAGGCAATGGATACAAAAGCGTATGCTAAACAAATAATTGCAGTGCATAGGCTTTCTGCAATTCGAGTAATAAGTGCTTTCCGGACTATATCAACCGACGCTGCTGTAGTATTAGCCAGCATGCCGCCTATTGACACCCAGGGAGACGAACTCGAGCGTCTATATCAGCTATCAACGCCTAAAACAGTATCGGCAAGGACAGATGAGAGAAACAAGAGCACTAAAATGTGGCAGGAGCGGTGGAATTCCTCATCCAAAGGGCGATGGACTCACCGACTTATACCAGACATCCACTCATGGATAGACAGACGACATGGGGACCTAGACTTTCATCTGATCCAAATACTTAGTGGACATGGATGCTTTAGAAGCTATCTTTTCAGATTCCACAACGACATTAGTCCGAACTGTCCGACGTGTGCAGAGTATATAGAAGACTCTGAACATGTATTATTTTATTGCCCTCGATTTTCGAATACAAGGGAAAAGCTAAAAACCGCACTCGGTGGTAGTTTTACGGTCGATAATTTAACGACACTCATGTGCCAATCGACTGATAAATGGAAAGCTGTCAGCGAAGCGTCAGCATTCATAATGAGCGAACTGAGATCCCTTCAACAGACTAGGTGTCCGTCAGTCCGCGCAATAGAGGAGACTTAAATGTCTTGTCCCTCCCACGAAGTAATACTTAACCGGTGGTTCCGTGGGAGAGTCTTGAGTTGGGAGTAGGTTAGGTTTAGCGGATTAAAGTTCCGCACTCCGGCTTTCGATGCTTCCACCTACTATAAAAAAAAAAAAAAAAAAAAAAAAAAAAAAAATTGTGTGTTTGTATTCTCTACTGTGTTCGGATAAGGAATGAGACCACCTACAAGAGATCTTGGGATAACTCGTAGATTAGTATATCAAATTTCAGTTACCAGAGTATTGTTCTAATGTCCAGCACACAGGAATCAACACATTTATCATATTGATGCTATACATAAGCACAATATTTCTGAATGTGTGGAAATATTTAAAAGGTGGGGAATGTTGGGCCCGGGGGGAATCCCGGGCCAGCGCGATATTTTTTTCCCTAGTATAGGTTGACAGCTGCAACCAACTGTCATCGGCTCGTCTCATACTAAGCTCAGTTTCTATATAGCACTCGAGCTGTGAACACGTGTTATAACCTCTCTGCGACAACAAAAAGAAATATGTACGACACTCCGAAAGTTTTTTTTCAACTCTGTGTACAGTTGATTTTTTTCACATTTTCCAATAAATTCATCCAGGTAAATATGTTTATAATATTAGTTGAGCCTTTAGCCTTCGACACACAAAAGAAATTTTGCACGAATTTACATTGTGTTCATTATCCACCGCCATTTTGCAAATATGAGCATTACGGGGAATGTCGGGCCACATAGTTTTTTACATTTGACATGCTAACTTCATATATTTGACGTGTATAAGTGATTTTTCGTGCAGAATTTCAACAACACAATAGTTTTTCAACATTTTCTGATAGTTTCGTGCTCCGAAAAATTTTTTTTAGTCATTATGCCGCGGTACTATCCCAAACA
>NC_065923.1:42729505-42739734 GCF_024586455.1 Bactrocera neohumeralis | reverse complement strand
ACGGTTGGGTAGTCTCTTCATTCATGGTTTATTGTTTGCTAGTTAACCTGCTCAACACTGATATTCTAAGGCAGCAAAGAAAAACATGTCACAAAATTAGCTATCTCACAGGTAGATGGTACCACATTCACATAAGGAGATATTAAAGCTGTGGCGGAATAAGCATGAAAAATATGTTTGTTGTCAAAACAGGGATATAACGCTTGGAGGAGCGTGCGCTTCATAAGCAAAGCAGGAACAAAAGATCAAAATACATAGCAATATGAATGTAGTGGGTGACAGCGCTGACAGAGCATGATGCTGGCTGTGGGTGGCTGTGGCAGAAGCAATAGTTTTAAAATAGGCTATTGCGGAACGCAAAGAGAAAATGTCAACACGTTGATAATTGGATTAGCACTAACAAAAGAAAATGTATATCTAGACATTTGGGTTCTACGTGTGAGTGTGGGTTCATATGACATTGTTTAAAGCAGGAGAGACAAATTTTTTTGTTTTGAGAACTTAGCCACATATTGTGGTTTTGCGGTAGAAAATGTTGCGTTTCAAGAATTTCAAGTAGTCGTATTTTCTTTATCAACAAAGTATGATGCGCCAAACAATTTTTGCTAACTAACTGTGATGAGGTTTCTGTGGATCTAAATAATACTAATAGCACGGCATTGAAGTAATGCAGTCTTTGAAGATGTTTTTATTCTATTTTATTTTAAGATAGAGTCTTCTTAAATATGGTGAAATAACCGATATAGGGGATAATAATTAAAATTCAAATAAACCTTATTTTTACCTTATAAAGGGTGATCCATTTCAAGGTTTCCTACTTTTTTAAAGAGAAAACACATAAACTTCAAATTTAATGAGGAATATTTATTATCATCCCAAAGAACTTTCTTTGTCATTTATTTTTTGAAGATTATCTCTTTTAAATATTTCAAGTATTTCCATTGAGTCCAATTTTCGATGACTAGTTCATACATTTCGACTGGTAATTGGCGAATGACACGCGTGATGTTTTTTTCCAAAACCGAAGCGAAGAACATAGACCTTAGACTTTACATATTCCCATTGGAAAAAGTCTTAAGGCCACAAATGTAAAATTATCTGCTCATCGAAGTGTTTTCTAGAAAAATCCATTGGTTGATATTTTGTAATCTTAAAAGATCTTAAAAAATAATTTTTTGTGCTTTTATTTAGCTCCTTATTTGATGTAGTTTTTATCTCCTTTAATGGGCGTCTTTAGCTTAGGGCAAAGAAGTTACAGGCAGCCAGGTCTGGGAAATGCAGTGGCTCCGGCACCATTAATATGTTGTTTTTGGACAAATATTTGCGAAAAACAACAAGACGTGAGCAGAGGCGTTATCATGATGCGAAAGCCAATTTGTGTTCTTCCACAAATCCTAACGCCATCACATTATGGAAACAGACGAAATGGGACAACAACAACGACTACTTCAAATATAGCACAATTTTGATTCCACTTGATTCGTTGAGTTTACAGTGCAGAAATCAAGAAGCAGTTAATATAACAAGATAAATCCTTTTACAAATAATGTGGCCAATATAATCCCAACTTTTTTTCTAGAAAAATTTTGAAGGAAAGAAAGCAATTGCGGTTAGCTATGAGACACCAGTAATCAAGCGCTTAAGGCCTTTTATTCATATCTCTCGTAGTTTTTGAGAAAATAGCCGCCCCAAAAATGGGGCGCTGGCCACACCAGGGAGCACTAAAAATATACTATGTAGTTCAGTTAATATAAGATGTGATTTCAGTTTTATTAAAGAAAATTATAAATTTAATTCAGATACCACTTTTTAATTGATTGAATTAAAATAAATATAAATAAAATTATGAATGGAAAGCCTCAAAACAGTTTGTGTGACATCCAACATCACATTTTCGACACTTTTTAGTTGTGTTTTTATGGCACATTGCACATCTTATTTGAGTTGCATTTGAAATTATTATGTGGCCTTGACCATCAAGGCGAACCCCGTCTGGAACTCTACGTCTTTTGCAACGAGGCTTCAAGGGGCGACCCATTGTACGTGGAAGGGAGTATTTTCCTAAGCAAAGAAGTAATTATGGCAAATAGAAACATGAATAATGAATATATTTACCAAGATATGTAGTAGTTATTACTCTAATAAATGCAAGATAGTCTAATGAACGATTTTCTTGACCATCTGGAGACAGTTTATAAAGTTGAAACGCATTGTTCACGGATACGTTCAAAGGCCACATCATCAACTGCCAGTACCACTTTTTACGATTGATACTGATTCGATAACATCCCACATTCTGATCTAGTCGGTCAGTACCGCCCATATATCTATTGTACTGCTGGATACATAATGGTTGTGGAATACCTATCTTTTTCTTTTGACTGCTTGACCATCGTTGAGCCGATCCCAGAGGTAGTACTCCTTCGGCAGAGGAGGCCAAAGTAACTACGTTGTTGTCATTATAGCGAACCAGCGTAATACCTGATTTCTTATCAGTAATCTGATGATAGCTACCCCTCGGTTTGGATTTTATGCTTTGAAGTGACTCCAAAGGTGCTTTTTCGACGCGATTTGATCGAATAGTGCCAGTTCCCTGATGTCCAGATTCCTTCAGTGCTGTTAGCAAACGAAGTGACGTGAAAAAATTATCGATGTAGACGTGGACTTTGAACCCATTTGGTAGTTTAGACAGCAAATTCGTAACAACGGACCCACCAACTCCTAGCTCGGGATTAGTATTACCGGTGGAGGCTCCTTGATAAGGTTCAGCTTGAATCAAATATCCTAGGCGAGTTGCCATGCACCAAATCTTATAACCAAATCGGATTGGTTTTCCATGGATATGTTGTTTTGTGCTATGGTGGCCGTAATACGGTACCATGGATTCATCTATACTTACATTCGTAAAGCGCGGAAAATATCTCATCCAACTTGCGTTAAGTTTATTCCACAATGGGCGAACCTTTGTAAACTTATCTCCCTGATCTAATAATGTATTGTCGCTTACGTGCATATATTTCAAAATTTGCTCGAACCGAAATCTTGTCATAGAGTTGGCAACGCCAGGGTGATATGTATCAGCACCTGTGTCCCAAAACATTCGCTGTCTTGCATAGGAACAATAGCCACTCAACAAAAATATAGCAATTACAAGACGCATTTCTTCTCGCGTTACGTCAAACTGGTCGTTCCCCTCGTAAACGGCATACTTTTTCGAGTTAAGTACTATCAATTCTACTAACTCGTCATCATAAAATAGTTCAAACCACTCTACAGGGCTCCGAGAGTCGTTGAGAAAGTCAGGTTCAGTCCAAGTTTGCCTCTCATACGTTGGAAGATCCTTGTTCTCCCACTCTCTATATGGCAGAGGTTTTTTCTTTGATTTTCTCACTTGAGCTTGATTCCCAATTTTTAGTTCAGATAAAGAAACATTGTCATCACTGTCGTCCGAATCAGACTGATTTTCCCGCCCAACAAATTCATGCCTCAATCCACCACCACCTTGTCTAACTATTTGCAATTGCCCTTCAGCTCGTAGCTGATTTCCAGAGAGATGATTAAAGTTTCCTGCTTCGGCGTCGTCTTCGTCACTGTCACCATCACTTAGCATGTGATTTTCAGGAGGGCAAATGTAAACAGAAGCATTTATAATATCTTCTTCATACTCCAAAATATCGACTATGTCAGCAACAGTTAACCTGAATAGTGAGTTTCAGTTATGGAATTTCCGTAAAATATAAAAAAAGCAGAAAAAAAAAGAAATCGGAAAGAAAAAATGTGTCATATATTTACTGAAAATTAACAAATGTGAACAAAAAGTTTATGAAAAAACATGTGGGCATATGTGCTCAGCGCCCCAAAAATGGGGCGTCACAAAATATCTCTTACAAAACTTCACAGAACCAATAAAAACCACTTTTGACTTTACTTTTCCACTCAACAAAGATAAATTTATAAACTTTAACACAAAAATATCACAACTTGAAGATATAACAACATAAACTTACTTATTATTTCGCGACATCGCAAATTGTACAAAACACCAAATTTCTTTCACACGTTTGAAAAACAAAGTGAGGTTATGGTGAAAACAAAACACATGATAGTGTTGCCGCACAATCTAAAAATATGTAGCTAAAGGATTTTGTGGTAATAGACAATTACGTTTTTTAATAACTAAAATAAACTAAGCGTTTTTAAAATGGGGCGCTGGGATTATATCTTTACTCTATGTGATTAGTTTTTTTGTACGTGACGTGGTAATAGTATGTGGTATTGGGAAAATAGATAAAATTTGGTCGATACTACCCCAACTTCCATATACAACATGTGATGGCTTCCGTTTTTCTAACAAACCTTATGTGTCTGTCAGCATATGAGTTATGTGTATATAGTATACATATGTATGTATATAATTTTTTTCAGATTTCCATTCTCAGGTTGACGTTGTACATCTTAATGCATTTTCCATCCTTTGATTCCTGATAGTTGCAAGAGTATAAAATGTTCGGTTGAATCGGAACTTAGCCCTTCCTTACTTGTTATTTTTGATGTTATACGTCCCCACTAGTTTATACTTAGCTGTGTAGAAGTGTAACTAATTAATCGACTTTGAAAAATGTGCTTGATGGTCATAAATCAATTATCCATTTTTTTCAAAGGCACATTTATAAGGAGAAAGTAGCAAATGTTACAAAAGTAGTATGTCGTGCAAACAGTGGTGGTGGAAGGAAAATAAATGATGAATGAAAATCTATAGTTAACCCTTTCGTACAAGTTTGAATAAACTTTCGGTCAAGTAAGCATAAATATCGGTAAAAGACTACAGTATATAATATAATATCAATGAGACGGCGTATGAGCAACTTTAAGACTAATTATTTCTTTGAAGAATTTGCTGTCCCTCTACGACGAAGCCGAGGGATACATATGTATTTGTAGTCTTGAAATACTTAGGAACTAAAATTTCTTTAAAAATTATTTAAAAGAATGAGTTCGTAATTGAAATGGGGATGGTTGAAGTCGAGCATAACGCTGCTGAAGAATATTTATTACAGGTTAGATACAAAATGTTTTGAAAAAAAAAACAAATATTTTTTTGTTTTGTTCTAAAACCAAACTCCTTAATTTATAAGGAGGGTTAATCAAGTAAAGCTTGCTAAAGTCACTAGCTCAAAAATTCAAATTAGTCAGTGGCAAATGTTGCAATACACATACGTATTGCATACTAATCAGTTGCATGCCCCATCACTCAATGACTGAACGACAAAAATTTTCAAATCGAAAAAAACTTGAAGAAATAGTGAAAGCGTGTGAAAGCTTTGGCACCTAACAAGTTTTTCGCACACAAATTAAGAATCTTTGGAAATTTTTTTGCATTTACTTGCACTTATAGATTTTAGAAAAATTTATTATCGTATTTATTTATAAAAAAATGTTACCGACGCTTTCACCGAAGCCATAATACCCTTCACAAATATAAAAATATTCTTTACAAAAGCTTTGATCGGTCTGTTTTTATGTCAGCTATATGCTATAAGGATTCGATCTCAACCATTTCTACGAAAATTGCCTAGTTAATAATGCACACCAAATATATTGTAAATACTTCGTCAAACGAAAGAGTTTTCCATACAAGCATTTCATTCCGATATTACAGTTAGTTTGGTAGTTATATGGTTTAGTGATCCGAAATCGGTCATTCTGACCAGTAAGCAGCAGCTTATTGCTGAGAAAATAACAGGTGTAAAATTCAGATGGATATCTCAGAAACTGAGGGAGTAGTTCCTATATATACACTCGGAAATTACTCGGATCGATTCAGCTTGTCATGCTGATCATTTATATTTACACTCTTTAGGGCCTCTTTCGTTTCTTTTTCGGTGTTACAAAAATCGTGGCCAACTTAATACAGGGGATAAGGTATACAAAACAATGCAAACCTTGTGTATGTGATTGAAGCTTCAGAGAATGTAACGCTTGGAATAGTGTTCCCTTCAACAGCAAAGCAGAAACAAAAGATAAAAATACATAGCAATATGAATGTAGTGGGTGATAGCGGAGACAGATCATGATATGTGGGTGGGAACATCTGAATTTTCTTTCTTGTGTACAAATCTTTACGAATAATGCCTTTGAAATGTGCCAACGTGTGACTAAAAATTTTTAAATAGAACTATAGCTACTTAAACCCCCAAATACCGGAAATGTGAACCTCACAGCCTAATATAAAAACAAAATTTTCTAACTTTCGGCTGACTTTATACCCCATACATCGGTTAATATATGAATTATCTTAATTCGGATTAATAGAAATATTTTTTCCTAACGGAGCATCTCTGTACCAAAATTGGATTCAATAGAGTAAAAATTTAACTAACATCAAAATTTTCAAACATTCGGTTGACTTTACTATTTTTTAAATGTCTTAAATTAATTATCAATTTTACTGTCAGGCTAATTTATAAGCTTACATACGTAATATATCGTTCAAAGAGTGCAGGTAGAAGTAAAATAAAAGAGAGATGAAAAACTTATACTAGCTATCAGATACCTCGTTCTATCCTCTGAAACTTCGAGAATCGTAAGCTTATATAAGATTGTTAAATATCTCCGCTTTTTTGCTCTTTATTCCATGCAGAAGCCCCCCTCCTTGTATGCGAAGAACTCGGACAGCCACTTTTCACAAGCCTCTTTTGAGTTGAATTTTACACCAACAAGGGCGTTCGCTATGGACAGGAACAGGTGATAATCACTTGGCGCTATGTCCGGGCTATTTGGTGGATGTGATAAAAACTCCCGTCCGAGTTCCCGTAGCTTCTGACGAGTCATCAACGAAGTGTGTTGTCTGGCGTTGTACTGGTGGAACACTACACTCTTACTGTTTGCCAATTCTGGACGCAGTAGATGGTAGAATTAAGCATCTGGCCATATGGGAACAGCTCACAGTGGATGATTTCCTTCCAATCCCACCAAACACACAGCAAAACCTTCCTGGCCGTCAATCCCGGCTTGGCCACTGTTTGGGACGATTTGCCTGCCTTCGACCACAACCGTTTTCGCTTGATATTGTCGTATGTGATCCATTTTTTGTCGCCAGTCACCATCCGCTTCAAAAATGAGTCGAGTTCGTTCCGTTTCAGCAGCATATCGCAGGTGTTGATTCGCTCCAGAAGTTTTTTTTGCGTCAAATAATGCGGCACCCAAACATCAAGTTTTTTGTGTGTTTCCATCTTCTGGGCGATAACACGAGATGCCAAATGCCGGTCTAACTCGATGTTTTCCATGATTTGATCGGTGTTCGTCGTCACAGGTCTTCTGCCGGCTGGCTTATCCATGGTGTCGTTTTCACCCGCTCTGAATCGTCGAAACCATTCCTCCGCAGTTCGAAGTGATAGAGTACCATCCCACAAAACACCATTAATCTCACGGAACGTTTCTGTAGCGGATTTGCCTTTAACGAAGGAAAACTTTAAAATATCGCGAATTTCTGCGTTAGTGAACTTCACGTTTACACGTCTGTTACTGTTGCACGCAATATCCAAACTAATTATGCAAAGCGTCGTTTTGTAGGTTATGTCAAGACCTTTTAAAGGTTTATAGTATTGTCAGATACGAGCTCTATAGCGCTTAGCCGCGAAATTCAAAAGGCAAAAAGGCGGAGGAGAAGAGATTTGACAACCTAATATACTATGCGGCCACAGTACACCAATCAGTCACGGCTTATGAGTAACTTTTACGTTAATTATTTCGTTGGAGAGTTGGCTTCTTTTACATATTTGTAGTCTTGAAATACAAAGCAATTACTACTGCTATTCAGTACATACTGCAATAAGTTGACAATATAAGTCAGACTGGTTGAAATGATGAATACCGCTTCTGAATACTATTCACAAAAGACAAGAGAATCGTAACGGTGCGAAAAAGACAAACTTTTTCCCAAGTAGGTTGAATTATGCCTCAACAAAACGTCAAATTAGTCAATAAAAAGTTTTGCAGGTCACATACGGAAATCAGTAGCATGCTGAACAAGTCAACGACAAAAGTTCTCAAATCGGAAAAAAAATTAAGGAACAGCGAAAGCAGTGCCCTCAATTTGTTTTGAAAATTGTATCACTTACTCTACTTAACAAAACTACTTGAGTGCTATTCCACCTGTGAACTTTAGAGTAATTAATACTTGTATCTAATTCTAATCAACTATTTTATTAAAGAAATCAAAATATAGAAACACAAAATTTCAGCAGTTCAATCAAAGTTGCGTTGTAAACTTTTCCCTGATAGCTACTTATCACTTTGATCACAATACTTACACATAAATACTGCTTTTTTATGCTAATTTGCTTTGTTGTAAAAAGCTAAACAAGCGTGGGTACCTCATGTTGCCTGAAATTCTATCCATGGCATTGCATTTAAAATAGTAGTCAAAGAAGATTTCGTAGTGTTTATTTTAATTAAGTTCACTTTTTTTCTACAATATACGTACTCATTATAAAGTATTTTTTTCGCCAGTGTACCCAATCAATGTAAATTGTAATTGATTCAGTAATAAATAAAAAAGAATATAGTCAATTTACTTCTGATGACAAACAATTTTTTTTTAGCTTTTTTCTAGTAAGAGTGTTTAGCCGCATATATAAACACATGCACAAACATATGTATAGGTAACCTTTTTGTACGTACTTATTATTGGTGTTAACAAAGTTCTAAGCTGTCTATTTTGAGATTTCTTGATGTTTTTGTTGCGTACATCTGCACTTGTCTTGATTGAATCAGTAGACGTTCATAAATATGTATTTGAGTTAACACAGACATATACATGTACCTATACATGACCTATAAAATGTAATTTAAAACTATTTGATCTGACTATTATATAAGTGTTCAGTTTTAGAAGAGTGTGAAAGTATGGAGGTTGAGGTGGAGATGCGTTGATATAAACTGCTCGCTTTGCAATTATGCTGGAATTTCAAACCATAGACTGTTATACATACATGATACAATAACAACATTTGTAAATACAATGGCTTTGCCTGCAAATGCACTCAGAAATAATTTTATAATCTTATAAGTATATAAAAATGAAACCGTTTTCGTTGTCACGGCATCACGCGTGAATGGCTGAACCGATTTGGCTGACTTTTGTTTGTAGTTTTCAATAAATACTAAGTGTACAAGGTTCTTATGGAAAAAAATATTAAGAAAATCTCTCAGAAAGATTGAAAAAGATACATTTCATTTTGCATATTTTAAAAAAAGCGCGTAACAAATGGAAACGTAATTCAATTTAAATGTCAACGTCATTCAATTAAAAAAAAAATTTTGGAATTGTTTTCATTTAAAATTTTTTTAAGTTTTTTATTTAAAGGGTTTGTTTTTTTTTTAAAGCTTTGGGAAATTTTTTGTTTGCTAATAAGTGTTTAAAAAGTGTTTATTAGTCACGGTAAGTTAAATTCACCTTATATCGATTTTTGGTAACTTTTGCTGACTACACAATATTGCAATTTGGTATACATGGTTAAACAGAAAAAATATGAGATCAATTTATTTTCAGTTGGATTTTCGTTTTTAACAATGCCACCAACCAGACGTACAAACAAAGATCAAATTGATGAAATCATTTCTGTAGAAATTCCTGATGTAGAGAAAGATCCAGTATTAAACGAAGTGATGAAAACCAATATGGTTCATGGACCTTTCGGACACCACAATCCCACTTCGGTTTGAAGTTGAAAAAATGCAAAAACACTATCCACTTGCTTGCAAAAATGGAAATGATGGATATCCACTCTATCGTCGTAGCTCATCAGACGACCATCAACCAGATAATTGAATATCGAAGTTGACAACTTATGGATCGTACTATATTCTCCACTGTTGTCTAATTCACATTCAAAACCCATATCAATATTGGTTTTAACGATACGGTCGATACGTGAATTGCAAAAAGCGCTTTTTTAGGGGGATTTACTTCTGCAAAATTTATGAACGTTTTTTGGGCTGTTGTGCGTCTCGCAGTTCATTTGGGGAATGGCTACAGATGTTTTTCAACCCAGAGAATACAGTACACCCAGCGGAAACACCTCCAACAACAAAATTTACATTGACGAGTTTTTTTTTTCAACTTGCGTCAGGGTTTGTTTTCCACATTGCTCTATTCGAAAAAGCCTTGGGGTTTTTGGTCCTTAAAGGTGTTTCCCGGAAAGCAAGGCCCAACCTGGAATTGGTTG
>NC_065923.1:42717499-42729405 GCF_024586455.1 Bactrocera neohumeralis | reverse complement strand
AAAAAGTTGTGAATAAACTATTTTTTTCGATATGAGATTTACAAGCTAACAATGAATTGTAGTTTGACTACATTTCAAAATTTCCTTCCTTTAAAAAAACTACCCTAGTATAGTTTCGAGAAATAATTTTTGGTATTCTAAACGAACGATATTACACTGACGCTAGATGAACTTTGGTCCGCAACTGTCAACTCTCTAAAACAAGCAAATGGAACTTTCAAAACCTGGTCCAATATTGAACCCCTGAAGCCACAAAATTATTCAGATTTTTTCCTCGGTTACATTCCAAGGTAGCCGCTTATTTTCTAAGTGTGATCCAAATTAGCGCTAAGAGTCATAAGCTGGTTAGTCAAAGACAAACATTATACATTCCGAAAAAGCTTTTGAAATTGAAACGCCACTCTGCTCGGATAGTCAACAGAATCTCAAAAAATTATTGTTTGCTGTTACGTACATTCATACATATTAACAAAGTAAGTACATATATGTTATACTATTTAAACCAATGAATGGTCCATTTCATGCTACTTGTATGTTATTTTCGCATTTATGCACCTCAACAAAAAGAAAAACAACGAACACAGTTTTAGAGAGCCTTTACTTGATACAGAAAGTGAAACTTCGATAACTCGTATTTGCAAGGGACCTCAATGGAAATACGAATTATGGAGTTGTTCAAGTTATCAAGTTATACAACTTATAGAGGCAACATACAGAATATACGAATTATAGGGTTTTTATTTATTTTCTAATTTTACATAAAAAACAAGAAAATGATTGTACATATTTAAATTTTAAAATATAAAGTACATATGTTATTCAATCAATATATGTATGTATGTATGTATTTTGAAAAATTGTACAAAAAAATTAAGAAAAGTGTTCATTTTAAAAGAAATCCGTAATATGTTTTTGACGGACATTATTTTGGCGTATTTTATCTATGGCATTATCAATGTTTACAATGTCAATAAAATAGTGTCTTTAACATTTGATGCCAAAAAAAAGACGCAAATTTTCAATTGAAGCTTTCGCAACCTTTGGGAAACCGGGGAATTTCAAATGTTTCATCGTTTTTATCGTCGATGTTTTCGAAATCCAAATTTCATCATCATTGAGGCTTCAGTAATCACCAACTCATCATCAACATGAATGTAGTTATCAAAGTTTACACGTGTTTCTGCATTTGTGGAACACGAGGCCACTCTCTTATTGAAGTACATCTTCGCTGATTACGACTACATTTTGATCCTTAACAAAACCGCAGGCTCAAAAACAGTTTTTAATAGTCGATTTTTTTGTCCAGGCTTTATGAGCAATATTCATTGTATCATAAATCTAAAATTGTAGAGGCTTTGCTACACATTTTTCAATTTTTTGTCTCAAGAAAAATACGAGAGTTATCAAAGGGACCGAAATACATGCATTTTTCGCCGAATTTTCAAAGGACCGAAGAAATACTATGAAATATCAAGGTTTTTCGCTTCTTTATCAGGTTACGACTTATCGAAGTTTCACTGTAGCTGCATATTTATCTTTATTCAGATCAATTTATCCTCCCGATCTGCACAAATTGTCCAATAAAAGCCAATAAAGTCACTTTCCGCATGTATTAATTGCATTTTCATCATTTATTCATTTAACAATGAAAACAATTGGAAATTTGCAAAATGATTGTTATTGTATATTTAAATGAAAGTTAAAAGCTTAAACCATAAAATTACTTAAAGGGGTGTGTTGAGTAAAGTTTACGCATTTACTTTGGTAAGGATAAATACATATAAATATATTAGCAAATGCATAAGGTTTACCAAGAGCGTTCCAAAGTAAACATGACTTAAAAAAACACAGAACAAATGGTTTTTTTGTTAAAATCAATTTATTTTATTCAAAATAGTCTCCTTCTGCTTCAATACAGCTTTTTGGATTCTGAGCAATTTTTGGTCGTCAGTAAATTTGTGAAATATTGCACAGCACCTTTCGTAAGCCCAAATGTTTGGTAAAAATGCGATAAATCGATGTTTTTGAAGATGTTCAATTCCGTTTTCGTGAATATCAATTATGATTTTTTGATGAATTCACGCAGTTTCGATGGAATATCCGGTGATCACTGAATTTTATTGGTCCACATATTTGATCGTCATTAATGTCCTCACGACCACTTTGAAAACATTGAAACCACTCCTGCATTCTGCTACGGGATAGGCAATCATCGCCATAAACTTGTTTCATCAATTGAAACGTTTCGGTAAAAGTTTTACCAATTTTAAACAAAATTTAATGTTGGCTCTTTGTTCGAAGCTCATTTTCGCACCGGTAACACAAACATACTGACACTTAAAACGCAATAACTTCACTTCTAATCAATGAAATGTCATGAAATTCTCACTGGACAATCGATAAAGATAGCAGATTCTAACGTTAATATACAATATAATCTATTTCATTCCTTTACAATTTGATTGTACTTGATAGACCTAACGTTAGGTCAAGTCTGATTATTCATTCATTAACAACCCGGAATCTTTATGCTGGAAGTCTTTGGGTTCATTCGGTATATAGTTGCCACATTTCAACTCACAAAACTATATATGTACATACACATACATATGTTTGATACTGAGACACTGAAACTATGTCTTCAACTCAATAAAATCTTACTCACAAGCGCTTTACAACTGTTTTTATTTGTATTACATTTGTTAGTTTCTAGTATACCATAATTAGTTATATAATATATACATCATCAAAGAGGATTTTTCATCTTATTTGGATACTTTGTAATACCTTGTGAGTCTACGATTCTAAATGAAGGACCATATTTATAATCCTATTGGATGCGAAAATTTTTGCACCTGATGCTAGTTAAGTATCAAAAATCTCCCTAAAGACACTGATTCTGGCAGTGGTGGCATTACTAGTCGTCACTTTACAATAATAGGCCTATGTGTATTGCGGTGGCCATATTCCAGCGGCCGTTATAAAATTTAGGCTGATGTATAAAGGGATCATTGGGAGTATAACGCTGTAAGGAAGGAAAATATTTAATGCAACTGAACCGTGGAAACGCTTCATCGACTTCAACTCGCTTAGAAGGCATAATATACAAGTTTTAAATACACTTATATACTGATAGGTTGGTATCTTGATATAAAAATGAGTGCAGGATTCTAAGCTTTGGAACTTAAATTCTGTAAAACAATTATTAACTGTAAATGCACTAAAAAGCGTAGAATTGAAAAAAAACATGCAAGTGTTTACTTTTAAAAAGGAATTTTGAATTAAGAACATGGCAATATAAATATAAACAAGCCAATTAGTAAAAAAGCGGAAATAGTTTCCTACAGGTTTTATTAATCAAACAATATAACCTACTTCTACTACCGTTAGCTCTTTAGTGTTATCGTTAAAAGTTTATGACTTTAATTATTATTACTTGCCATTAAAAGTTATTGCAAAATCTCTGTTGAAATTTATATAACTCTGAACAGCTAAGTAATGCCATAATTCAAACTTGGTGCCACGATAAACTTATCACTACACCAAGAAGTTGTTAATTTCAATACTCAAAAATCAAGTGAATCCCCTTTTTGAAGAGCGTGCTTTATTCTAAGATACAGAAGATATAATGGTAACTGTACTCCATTGAGGACTCTTCTAAAGTTCACGTTTTTGAAACCCGTAAATGGGTATAAATTACGTACGTTGGACAGGTATTTTCTCAAACCCCTATTACGGTTTTCAACTCAACCGCATTTTTGTTGATGTTTTGAATTCGGTATCATCGATAACAAATCAGCTCGTCAAAAACTTTCGGCAGAAGTTTTGTCAAACTTCAACTCTATTTTGGTATTACGGTTTTCAACTCTGAGATAGAGGAAAACAAACGTAGCATTATTACGTGGTATTACTTGTAGGATTAATTTGAAAAAATATTAATATGAAATACATAGAAACCACAAGGTTTCGTACAACTCGTGAAAAAAACGAAGGCAAGCCCAAAATTAAGAAACACTAAAGAAACTAAAATACGATCTACTGTACATAGGAACAAGTTTTTTGGCTAAAGTAAAAGCTTCGAAGCCTTATGCTCCTCTTAAGTTGATACAGTCACTTCGACTGAAAACAGTTGAAGTTCGTAATTCAGAGAGTATTAGTTTTTGTTGTGAAACTTGCGACTAGAGAGACTCTAGCAGCTAAGAGAACAATTCACTCCTCAAACTATGCCATACATGATATGAAACGGTCCATACTTTGGGTTAAAGAAAATAAGATTGACGCCCTCACTCCAAGAAACTGATTCTATTTTTTGTCACTCCTAAACACTCACTTGTCCATATTAGGATTTTTGGTCAATACCAAAAATATTCACGCAAGAAGAAAAACAAAAGTCATATTGCGCTAAATTTCACCAGATCGCTTGTTGATAGCAATCTAGAAATCTCTTAACTATTACATGCGTGCGATAAGAAGCATGGTGCTCTCTGTAAAAACATCCGGTGGCAATAAGTGGGGTATATTTGAGCTGAAATTACAACAAAAACTTTTTGCTATCAATCCCAACTTTGCCGTAATCAAGATAAACTTTCTTAACTACTGATTTATGTATCTCATTGAACTAAATGGAAAAATATTTCATTAAGAATATAATGGGATTACTTTTTTTACTAGATCTCTCGAAGCCATGATTGTGGATATGCCTATATATAATTTAATTATTGGAATGTTCTATTAAGAAAACTATGTGATCCATTCTTCTTATATAAAAGCAACCACATTTGTCCACTCAAGTCATCCAGTCTCCTTTGCATTCAAACTGTTAATACAAAACAACTAGAAAAATGGATGTCAAGGCTCTCATCACACTGCTAGCTGCTCTCTGCTGTGCACAAGCATTTTCAGCGTACCAGGTCATCTCGCGCCGAATGGGGTGGTCGTCAGCCCACCAATCGTTTGGCTGAACAACTACTTGAGTTATGCCGTTATCCATCACACCGCTGGTGCTTACTGCTCTACCCAAGCGCACTCCTGCGCTCAACAGATGCCGCAACATACAGAGCTACCATATGGATTCTTTAGGTTTGCCCGACATTGGTTACAACTTCTTGATCGGTGGTGACGGTCAAGTATATGGGTCGTGGCTGGAATTCGATGGGTGCTCAAGCCACCAACTGGAATGGTATCTCAATTGGCATATCCTTTATGGGCAATTACAACAGTGAGTTTTGTGTGAATTTTTTCTAAGAATTATTAGTGCAATATGTGTCTTATTTGCATTTTCAGACGATCGTCCAACTGCTGCGCAAATCGCCGCCGCCAAGGTTATTCTCGCTGATGCCGTAGCTCGTGGTCAAAATAAGCTCTGGGTACATTCTGTACGGTCATCGTCAAGTAAGGTGCCGAGTGCCCCGGTAATAACTTGTTCGCTGAAATCCGTTCATGGCCACACTAGCGCGTGATATTATGAAATAATATTTTGATAAAATAAATGAAATTAAATAAATAATTAAAGTATATTAAAGTATTTTAAAGTTGATAGACTTTCCATAAATGTTAGGTCAGCTCGTTTTCCTCAAATACATCAAAAAAGCTATAACAATCAGGGAATAGCTTTTGATGTATTTGAAGGAAAACGAGCTCGACCTTACATTTATGGAAAGTCTATCAACTTTTAAAATATCCTTACTCATCGGGATTATACCGATAGCTTTTAATTGAAACCTTTTCCAATACTTTACCATTAAAAAAGTTAATAGAAATTCTGAAGTTTTCATTATGAGAACAGTCGAGTCTAAAGAATCGGACTCCAATTTATTACGATTAAGAACTATCGACAAAAAAAGCTTTCAAAACTCTCTGGGGAATATTAGAATAACGTTTTACAAGATAATATATTATAAATGGTTGTTATATTATTGGTCTCCCCTTGAGAGGAATTTCATATTGCTAAATTGTAGTGAGGCTTTGTCGAATTTTTGATAATAGCTGTTGTTGTTTCCGCATCTAATTTTAAAACGATGAAATATTCAAATTTACCAGCGAGATCAAGCTAGGATCCGACTGAATTGTTGTTGTAGTTGTTGTCACAGGTACCTAATCCCCGTTAGGATGCTAAGTGGTCGTCGAAGTCGTCATACAACGCACAGTGGTCGGTCTTATATGGAATCAGCGGCCAAAATACTTCCACTGCCTTAATAAAAATGAAACTTTTGCCAAAGCTTTTTTTAAAATCTCCCTCTCCCGTTCACCAATTCGCCACCCACCGATGGTAACAAATTTTAATTAATTATATTAAATTAAAAAGTTAATAAACGAAAAAAAGAATTTTTGAATTTTAGTCATCTAAATCAAAAACTGATTTTAATAAAATTTATTTACTTTTGCATGATAGTTTCTTTGACTGGTGATGAAAGGATCTAGCTCAAAAGCATTCGGTTTAGCAAGTCCTGATTTGTATTTGATCCGTTAGCTCTTTCATATATGATGGAGTCTATACATCTTAACGTCCTTGATGACTCAGCTCTCAGCTCCAGTGAAACTGGTGCATATTGAATAACATAGGGAGCGTGAATTAAATTTTATGGACTGACAAGGAGGATTATACACCAGAAATATTTTAAAGTTAATTCCTTTGCAGGATCTAGTGCAAATCTAGTACTTTTAGGTTTTAATAAACTGATTTTTTTGAAATTGAAGGTCTGCAGTATTTCCAAATTTTGTTTGTGATCTTCATCATTTGTGATCTTGTTATTAGTTGTTGAGGGACATACATATGTCGTGACAAATAAATTATTGTATTCCAAATTATTATTTTCAAATTTTTGCTTATATTCGCTCTGAGAATTGCCAACAAAGCCACATATTCCTATCGATAATAGGTATTTAGAGGACTCATACCGTTCATTAATTACATTTGTGACGCAATGTGGTTCAATAATTCTTTTATCTCTCAACTTCAACATCAGATTCTGAGACCTTAATTTGCTCATGATAACTGTTTTTCATTTAAAATATTATCATATCCGTAGCAGGGTAAAAAGTTAGAATCCAATTTTTAGTTAACGAAGCTTCTAATAAGTAGATACTGAAGCTTTATTAAATTTCTTCGGTGATAGAAGTGATATTACTTCACAAATTTTCTAAACACCAAAAAATTCAAAAATAAAATATTATATATAGGCGTGAAAGTTTGCACAGATATGATGTGCCTAAATAAAAAGTACGTATAAAACAAACATTTGATAAAAAAGAGAAAATGATAAAATGAAACCCAAAGCACAAATATGTGTATATACGTATGTACGATGAAAAAAAAACATAAAAAACAATAAAAAATATGCATGTGTTCACATACTATAAATACAAAAAATTATATCATGCCTGGTAGAATAACATGAATAACAAAGAAAGTTGCAAAAAGTTACAGCTCAAATAAAAAACATCGACTTAGAAAACATTAAAAAATATAAACAAACTTGATTCATTTGGAGGCCGAGACAGGGATCACAACTTTTTTATACCTTAAATCGATGTATAAAATAGTAAACAACATATTATTACATAAAAACCACTTTTTTATATAACATACATATACCTTTGTTATCAATACTCATTTCGATTTAAGGATTAAAACGTTTATATTGCAATTTAATTTATTATAGAGATAATTTTTTAAGCTATTTTCACTGCACATTCCGCGTGTTTCTATTGTCTCACTTCTCTCGCTTTTCGTAGCCCTACGAATGAGGATGAAACAAAAATGTATTTACCGTTAGTTTTATTTGTGTTTTAAAAAAATAGCTTTGATACAAACAGTGGTAAATTTCAAACTTTTTTTTTATTTTTTGGCCTATGAAATCGACCAGTGTGCAACGGTAGGCTCAAAAAACGTGCTGTTTTGATGGGGTCGGACTAAAGGAGAGGAGTGTTAGATGAGTGGGGTTGGTGGAGGCATGCAATGAGGTGGCCATGCGGAGACTCATTCCGCAAGTCATATATTGGATAAGGCAAGGGTCACTCTTGTTTCTCGTGGCAATTTCTCCATGTGCTGCGGGCTGGCGATTTGAGGATTTTGTTGCGACTCTGCACTTTGGCGATAATCGCGGTCGTATGAGGAGTGAAGAAGCACAGACTGTCAAAGTCATACCCAAAAATTTTAAGATAATTGACAGTCTTTAGTTTAACTGATTCGGTTTGTTGTACCGCTTTACCTATTTCCTCGGCGGTTTTGACATTAAACTCGGGTGCTTTCTAACTACGTAATAATTATAGCTGTACAGCAACTGTGTTGCATATTTGCTGATACTCTGCTGATGTGCAGAAAATAATTCAGTGTTGCCCGTTTTTGCACAAATTCCGCCTAAATTTGCAGGAACATAGTTATTGTCTGCACATGAAAAACTTCAGAATTTCTATTCACTTTCTAACGGTACAAAGTATTCGAATAGGTTTCAATTAAAAAAGCTATCGGTATAATCCCGATGAGTAAGGATATTTTAAAGTTTATAGACTTTCTATAAATGTTAGGTCAAGCTCATTTTTCCCCAAATACATCAAAAAAGCTTTAAAAATCAGGGAATTTAATTATTTATTTAATTTCATTTATTTTATCAAAATATTATTTCTTAATATCACATAGGAACCTAAACGCGAAAGTGTGTGGCCAAGAACGGATTTCAGCGAATAAGTTATTACCAGGGCACTCGGTGGCACCCACTTGATGATGACCGTACAGAATGTACCCAGAGCTTATTTGACTACGAGCTACGGCATCAGCGATAATACCCTTGGCGGCGGCGATTGCGCAGCAGTTGGACGATCGTCTGAAAATGCAAACAAGACACATATTACACTAATAATTCTAAAAAAAATTCACACAAAACTCACTGTTGTAATTGCCCATAAAGGATATGCCAATTGAGATACCATTCCAGTTGACGCGCGAGCACCCATCAATTCCAGCCACGACCTCATATACTTGACCGTCACCACCGATCGAAGTTGTAACCAATGTCGGGCCAACCTAAAGAGTCCATATGGTAGCTCTGTATGTTGCGCATCTGTTGAGCGTAGGAGGCTTGGGTAGAGCAGTAAGCACCAGCGGAGTGATGGATAACGGCATAACTCAAGTAGTTGTTCAACCAAACGCGATTGGTGGGCTGACGACCACCCCATTTGTTCTATTAGTTTTTCTTATTGGAACATTCCAATAATTAAATTATATAGGCATATCCATTACCATGGCTTCGAGATCTAGTAAATCAAAGATAATCCCATTATATTCTTAATGAAATATTTTTCCATTTAGTTCAATGAGATACATAAATCAGTAGTTAAGAAAATTTATTATCTTTATTACGGCAAAGTTAGGTTGATAACAAAAGTTTTTGCTGTAGTTTCAGCTCAAATATACCTTACTTATTGCCACTGGTTGTTTACAGAGAGCAGCATGCTTCTAAGGTGGGGAAATAACTTAGAGCTCGATATATCATCCCACTTATCGCACGCATGTAACAGTTAGAGATTTCAAGATTGCTATCAACAAGCAATCTGGTGAAATTCTACAATATGACTTTGTTGTTTTTTTTTTTGCGTGAATATTTTTGGTATTGACCAAAAACTCTAATATGGACAAGTGAGTGTTACGGAATGACAAAATAGAATCAGTTTCTTGGGCGAAGGCGTCAATCTTATTTTCTTTAACCCAAAGTATAGACCGTTTTTCATATCATGTATGGCATAATTTCAGGAGTGAATTGTTCTCTTTAGCTGCTAGAGTCTCTCTAGGTTGCAAGTTTCACAACAAAACTAATACTCCTCTTACGGTCTTCCAACTCCTCATGGATTGAATTACGAACTTCAACTGTTTTCAGTCAAGTGACTGTATCAACTTAAGACGAGCACAAGGCTTCAAAAAAGCTTTTACTTCAGCCAAAAAAACTTGTTCCTAATACAGTAGGTCGTATCTTAGTTTCTTTAAGTTTTTCTTAATTTGGGCTTGCCTCGTTTTTGTACGAGTTGAACGAAACCTTTGGTTTCTATGTATTTCATATTAATATTTTTCAAAATAATCCTACAAGTAATACCACGTAATAATGCTACGTTTGTTTCCCTCTATCTCAGAGTTGAAAACTTTCGTAAAACCAAAACAGAGTTGAAGTTTAACAAAACTTCTGCCGAAAGTTTTGACGAGTTGATTTGTTATCGATGATACCGAATTTCAAGACATCACCAAAATGCGGTTGAGTTGAAAACCGTAATAGGGGTTTTTGAGAAAATACCTGTCCAACGTAAGTAATTTATACCAATTTACGGGTTTCAACTCCATTCGGTTGATTTGAAGTTGCAGCAACTTAAATTTAGATCAACTCAACTCTTTTTTTGGTGATAAGATTTTCAACTACTTTCAGTCGAAGTTCGATTGGTGTTAAGAACGTAAAAAGTGATTTGACTGATAATTACACAGCTGAAAATTGTTAAACCAAAAATAAAAACAATTTTTAGTTATTGCTCACTAAGGTGAATAATTAATAAATATTACAATGGACATTAGTTTTTATTATATTACGATGACAAACATGTTGGCCAAAATTGATGTACAGCGTATAAGAAAGCACATCGTGATCACTCAAATCCATTCGAACTACCTAATAATTTTGTTTTTACTAAATGAGATGAAGGAACGTTACCACAAACTTTCCATTCCCTTGCTGCCATAGTTATCAAGAATGCATTTTAAATGTTTTTATCTTTGGACTGAAATAACCAACAATATCTATGATTATTTTGCCAAACCTGACTTTTAAATGTTATTCACACCATATTTGTACACAGGTGCATAAAACCAATGACCGAAGAACACTTCAAAAATTAAAATTTGACTCAAAAATATTTTCCAAGGAATTTTATCGATTCTTTAAATTTGAAACACTATTCCACGGTCTCTTCATTTTATTTTAGTAATGTTTACATTTGCCTCGTCCAGTTGCGAGTTTTTTACTTCACCGACTCAACTTTTCATTATAAAATAGTTTTTACCCATTTTTTTTTTATTAATGTTTTTCTAAATAAATTCCGAACTGGTTAACACAATTGCTTGTTAGCAGTTGACATTCTTTATTACTGCAGCCACAGGCACCGAGTTGAAAAGCGTAATACCAAAAAAAAGCTGACAACACTTCAACCGAAAGCGTTTTTGAGGGGTTGAGTGAGAACCATTATTCCAATTTCAAATTTCAGCCAAAATACAGTTGGGTTGGAAGCCATAATAGAACCTTATGATGAGTATATTCATTAAAAACGTGAACTTTGAAGAGAGTCCTCAATGAGTACAGTTACCATTGTATCTTCCTGTATCTCAGAATAAAGCACGCTCTTCAAAGGGATTCACTTGATTTTGAGTATTGAAATTAACAACTTCTTGGTCTAGTATTAAGTTTATCGTGGCACCAAAGTTTGAATTATGGCATTACTTAGCTGTTCAGAGTTATATAAATTTCAACAGAGATTTTCAGTAACTTTCAACAGCAAGTAATATCTTAAAGTCATAAACTTCTTAACGATAACACTAAAAGAGCTAACGGTAGTAGAAGTAGGTTATATTTTCATTAATGAAACCTGTAGGGAACTATTCTAAAAATTATGTACTAATTATTTTATATCGGAGTGATTTTTTGTGGTTAGGATTTTCATGCATTAGTATTTGACAGTCACGTGGGATTTCAGACATGGTGTCGAAAAAGTGCTCAGTATGCTGACATTTCATCATGAATAGACTTACTAACGGCAACGCTTGCAAATCATTGAATTTTATTACCAAAATCAGTGTTCGGTTCGAATGTGAAAGAAATCCGCTTTTTATCGACAAATTTTGTTTTTAGCGATGAATAATTTTTGGTTGAATGGCT
>NC_065923.1:41341520-41353090 GCF_024586455.1 Bactrocera neohumeralis | reverse complement strand
TTAAATTAGATAATGTAGGGATGGAAAATTAAGATGATAGGCTTAGCACAATAGTACATAATGGCGATGTATTGGAAAGTGTTAATTCACGAGTCAACACATTTTCTGATGATGTGGATAATAATGTTTCTGATGACCGCCATGAATTTGGCTACAGCATTCTTAAAGGAGTCACCAATAGAAGGATACACCATGATCCAACTCGGTGACATAGAGATCGTTGACGAAGTAAATACATTACTACATATTATACAACCGAAAGAGCTAGCAAGTTTGGTGGAGGGAAATGGAAGAAAACATAAGACAAACAAACCTAAGTAATAAGGCACTTCTTTTTAACGAAATTAACGTAATTAAAGCAAAAAAATTAGATCGATTACTACCAAGGAAGGGAAGAAAGAAGAGAGGTTTAATTAATTTAGGAGGGACAATGTATAAATGGTTGTTTCGGGGTAATGGACGAGGAGGACCGACAGGATATAATTAGTCATTTAGAAGTAATAGAGGCAAATTCGCACAATGCAATAACAAATATCAATAAGCAGATTATCATAAATGAGCATTTTAACGATTAAATTAATTTAATGAAAACAATAGTAAAAAATGACTGGAGTAAAATTTTAAAAAAAGAATTATGTCAAATGAATAAATTAAGACATGTTGAAGGAAAGATACATGAAATTCAAAATAACATAGCCGCCGCCAAAAACAATTTAATACATCCGGGGATGATAACAAAAGAGGAAATAGTTTTGACATAGATTTTTATAAGCTGAAACTAGCCAAAGTAGGAGTAGTAGCTTTCAAAAATGAAGCACTTGTGTTCGCTTGTATTTTTAATCATAATTGTATATTTAAATATTATAACATACCCTATGAGCAAGAGTTGTCTGATGATACTCTGCTAGTTAAAAATGCCAATAACAACGAAATGATCCAAAACTGCGATAAACGAAAATTTACACTTCAAAAAAATTATAATATAATATATAATAAATTTTAGTAATTGTAAAATCGAAACAAAAAATAAAGCGTATGAAAATTGTAAAAAAGAATTTTTTGACAAATACATACATATATCCTGTATCAGTATTAAATCAGACATATGAAGTGAAAGTAAATTTTGAAAAAGTGATATTAAACCGTATCGAAAATTTAAATAAAATCAAAGAGCTAAAGATATCATAAAAATGTATCCTATGGCAAAGCGCCTCACTATTTATAGCAATACTAATAGGTATAATTATTGTTACTATTTACTTATGTAAAAAGAAAAATTAAAAGATAAGTTTGAAAATTAAAAATAAAGAAGTCAGGAGACTTCTCAGAGTGGATCTGGGGGAGTTACATCTCAGGTTACGTCAACTGACGGCATGCAGTTGTGCACCACATCGCATGATCAGCCAGTACGTGACCAAAACAGCAGACTCGGCATACTTTGAGTCTGTTACACCCACACATTGAGGCAGACTCGAGTTGCTGATCTGATGGCAGAGTCAGTCTGATTCTTGCTACAGAATAGAAAAGCAACGTTTTAATTTATGACTCGCGCGGACTGGATTCGATAGAGGACGTTCTAGCTAACAAACGAGCGGCAGGTCAGTTGTCTTCAAGCACCTGGAGAGTCAGGACAAACATTTTCGCGCGACGTGTTTCTGAGAGTGGTGCAAGTCGAAAATGTAGCGTTCCTTAGAGCCGAGTTACGCGATTAAATTCTGTGTTAAACTCGGTAGATCTGCGACAGAGACGATTTGATCAAGCAGGCTTACCTAGACGTTGCTTTTGCAAGAAGTGGTGTGTTTCGGTGGCACAACGCCTTTTTAGAGGGCCGGGAAGAGGTCGCTGATGTAGACACCGACAATGTGACTCGTGGGCGCAAAGTTTTGAACTCAGACAAAATCAACGCCAAGTTTTACGTGAAGTCCTCAAGAGACTCAAACGAAGCGTCAATCGGGTCCGACAAGACATCGCAACCGATTGGAAGTTGCACCATGACAACGCTGCGCAGCGAATCAAATTAATGGGTTGATAAACACTCTGAAAAAAGTCAGGCATTTTTCAGTTCCAATTACTTATTACTAAAGTGAGAAGATTCACCTTCCCAACTCTGGGTTGTGCATTTGGTTTGGGACCCACCACGTAAAAAACCCCTGCAATGAAAAATTATCAACTGCCTCGAACGAGAGACGCCCTTTTCATGACGACCATGGCAAGCGAATTAGAGATTACGATTTGAGGGCATGCACCTATGCCTTCTAACAGCGGTTGGAACGCACTGATGAGAGAAGCTTCGGTAAGATGTCCAAATTGTGCTTGACGACGACTTTGAAGCCAGAGTGGGCAAAGAAGGTATCTTTGGCAGAAGAGTCGATAAATACAGCCTTCGCGAGGAAACATCACCAAATGGGTTGATGCTGATCGACTCCGCCGGGACCCGGAATATGGTTATCTGTAGTACTAGACTCCACCATAGACTGTCTCTGGCTCGAAAAGCCACCAACCAGATCGATCAGACCACTACAGCTGCAAACGAAACCATTGGTTTTCGGAAAATGCAAAAGAACAGCTGGTATGACGAGGAGTGCCGTGTCGCGTGACGATTGACCACAACACGTATATATGTACCAAGAATTGAAGAAGGAAGCGAGACGCCTTTGCATACAAAAACAAAGAGACAGGTCGAAATGAGTGATTATAATGAGCTTGACAAAGGTGATCTTGTGACCGATGTCCAGAGCATACTAAATTTGTGGAGAGAACACTTCTCAAGCCTGGTGAATGGCAAAGAAAAAATAATGCCAGGGGATGGCAAACCCGATTCCCCAATTGATGACGATGGAGCAGACTTTCCATTGCCCGACCATGAAGAAGTTCGAATAGCTAGGGGTAGGTAGGGGCCGACGGACTACCGGCCGAGCTATTCAAACACGGCTGCGAAGAACTGATATGGATCATTTGTCAGCTTCTTTGTAAAAAGGAAGACCCCACAATCTGGATCAACTACCGTGGGATAAGTCTTCAAAACATCGCGTATAAGGTTCTATCGAGCGTATTGCGTGAAAGATTAAAGACCACCGTCAACATACTGATTATACCTTATCAGTGCGGCTTTGACCTTCGACCTTGAAAAGACTCGTAAAAGAGAATCAACACGCGTCACCTCTTTGTCGATTTCAAAGCTGCTTTTGACATCACGTAAAGGATCTACTTTAATGCCGCGATGTCTGAATATAGTATCCCCGCAAAACTAATACGGCTGTGTAAACTGACGTTGAGCACACCAACAGTTCCGTCAGGATTGGGAAGGACTTCTCCGAGCCGTTCGATACCGAACGAGGTTTCATACAAGGCAACTCTCTTTCGTGTGACTTCTTCAATCTACTTCAGGAGAAAATAATGCGAGCTGCAGAAATTAATCGAGCAGGTACAATCTTTTATAAGAGTGTACAGCTGTTGGCTTATGCCGATGATATTGATATCATCGGAATCAACACCCGCGCCGTTAGTTCTGCTTTCTCCAGACTGGACAAGGAATCACAGAAAATGGGTCTGGCAGTGAATAACGGCAAGACGAAATATGTATCTCCTGTCTTCAAACAAACAGTCGTCGCACTCGCGACTAGGCACTCACGTCACTGTTGACAGTCATAACTTTGAAGACGTAGATAATTTCGTTTGTCCTGGAACCAGCATTAAAATTTACACGACGTAAGCCTCGAAATCTAACGCAGAATAACTCTTGCCAATAGATGCTACTTCGGACTGAGTAAGCGATCGAGAAGTAAAGCCCTCTCTCAAAATTCAAGTCGCTCATAATTCCCGCCCTACTATATGGTGCAGAGGCTTGGGACGATGACAACATTTGATAAGTCGACGTTACGAGTTTTCGAAACAAAGATTCTGCGAAAGATTTATGTTCCCTTGCGCATTGCCAACGGCGATTGTGGCATTCGTTGGAACGATAAGCTGTATGAGATATAGGACGACATTGACATAGTTCAGCGAATTAAAAGACAGCGGCTACGCTGGCTAAGTCATATTGTCGAATGGGCGAAAACACTCCCAACACTGTAAGTGTTCGACGCAGTACCCGCCAAGGGAGCAGAGGAAGAGGAAGACCTCCACTCCGTTGGGAAAACCAGGTGAAGAAGGACCTGGCTTCGCTTAAAGTTTCCAATTGGCGCCACATTTCAAAAAAGAAGAAACGACTGGCGCACTGTTGTTAACTTGATTATAACTGTGTAAGCGGTGTAAAAGGAAGAAGTTTAGTAAAGAATTGAAAAAAGTTCAATAGGGACTTGACAAGACCAGTCGGCTATATATTCTAGGAAGTGGCAATATTGTAAAGGCCTGCTTTTTCTTAAAGACATTCTGTCCCCAAGAGAAACATACTGAAATTTGTCAACGCTGTTGAAAGATTCTATAATTGAAGCAGATAATGACACTTCAACTAAATGATATCGAACTAACTTAAGTTGAAATACGATCTTCCACAAGACTTCGGGTGGACGAAATTAATTCCAGCAAGTTCGCAGTTATCGTTTTAACTGTTTATATACTATATACTCTATATCTCTTTCGATTAGTTTTTATTATTAACTTTGTTGATTTTAATGTTATGTGCGAGGGAACACCCATTTGTACATTGCTAGGAAGTTCTAACTATAGTTTATTAAAATATCTTACCAGTCGACTTCCTTTTTATTTTATCATCCTCTTCAGACAATATTTCATAATTCACATCAAAAACGAAGATATATTGCGATGAAAATACCATCTTTAGAAATGTTTAAAGCGGATTCTTGAAATAGTAGATTATCGCCTTCGTTTTGAGAAATATCAAAAAAGTTCAAAAGATTTTCTGCCGGCTTTAGTAGTAACCTGAAAATCAGTATTCAAGTTTTAATTAATTTTCTTATTCATTATTTTTGGGACCGATTTCTTATATATATTTTTATATATGTAATAAATTACATAGCTTTCTTTGGCATATTAAAAATTTTCAACTTGTTGTTGTTTTAATTATAATTTGTTATAATATATTGATATTTCATCATCACTATATGAAAAGAAATCGGTAAGGGGAAAATAATAAAAGTACGGTATTTTGTCACCTTCATTTTAAACATTGTAAAATCATGCATTCCCCACTAATTACGAAATGCACGTAACTAATGTGACCTTTATCTTCATAATATATTGTTTCCAGTGGATCAAACTGACGAATAAGGCCTAATTTGCACGCTGCAATAATCTAAGAAAGTGTCAAATGTGTAATTAGTATTGTAGTAAACTAGTAATAAATATATTATGCTTACCTGATCATGATTTAAATACTTAAAATACTCCAATGATGAAATGGCTGCCTTCCTTTCAATCCATTGCTTTGCCATCGTCGGCCGCAGAATGGTCTTAAAATCGTCATCATGCAGAACAAGAAGTTCAACTTGATCTAAAAAAGTTGCATACTTATTTGTTTACGTTAAAGATAATCAATGTAATTTGAAAGGTCATAGTAATATGTTGACGGCGAAATACGTTAAGATATGTACATATATTAGAAATAAATAATCAAATATTACCCCTTTGTATGGTTGTATAGTATAGTGAATGTGGTTACAATAGGTACATCTGTAGCTGCAAGACATAACCCTCTAACTTTAATATGTTAAATTCTGAGAGCGATGCAGCACAATTAACAACCTTTAAATTGTCATTCGTTAATGTCACAACATAGTGTAGAGTATAATAGTTTTACGTTTAGTTTCCTTGTTTACGATATAGCACGGAGCAAACTATTTGCGTTCTTAGTTTGCAATATTTCAAATCGAATCAAAGGCAATTGATTAAAATAATGTTAGTCAAATTACGGTTTTTTTCTCAGTCGAAAAAATAATCACTGCATTATATAACAGTGTATCTTCTGCTATATGCTTTCATGACTACTCCTAGCAAAATTCATATTTAAACAAATTGAAAAATATTAAGCTCACCACCTACTATTTCCTGAGTGTACAATGTTAGAAAATTATCTATGTAGAAAACAAAAGCAGAATGACGAGGATATGTACTTCCCTAAACTTTTCCCTAAGTACTATCAATACTTAAGGCAAAACTGATATTAAATTCGGACGTTTCTAATAGAAACGAGCTATCGTAAAAAATATATTAACTCCAAGCTTTATTTCGCGTATTTCAATTAAACAATTAATTTTAGTAAAAATCTTTATTTTCAACTTGAAAACTTTTTTCTTTCAGCATTTGAAAGAAGTTAATTCTGTACTAAGGTGGTCACTACTCCGGAAAAATAAGCATTGTTAAATTCTACTAACAAAATGGAACTTTTGCAATTACAAAAATAGCTACAATGTTTATACTTTTACAGCCTGTTGTAATTAAATAAATGAGTTATATTCGCCTAAATGTTGTTTGAAACATCTAAAAACGAATCGAAATACGCCTTTAAATTTCTTCATTCTTAGCTTATACATAAATCAAGCACACTAATAGTATCGAGAATAATTATACACAAATAGTTTCTATAGGGTATGACATCTCACGTCTAAAAATCAGATCGAAAGTTTTTAACTCTAGATAATAGACAATTCACACATTTTCCCCAATCCACCAATTACAGAGGTCTTTTATGCTGTAAATATTGGTCAATGTGTGAGATATCTTATTATTATCTTATAATTAAATAAAAATAGTAATACCAAAGTTATTGTAAACAGTTCGGATCATTATCTCAACTTCAATATAAGCTATATAGTGAGTTCCGACTTTCCAGCTGACATAAAAACCGTTTATTTTGGTACAAATTTGTGATATTTGATATTGTTCTTAAACATAATGTGCTTCAGCACTGAAAATGAAAAAACACCAGTAACTGAACAACCAACAAAAACAACAACCATTACAATAAATTTCATCCATTTTTTTGAGTTTAAATCTTCTTCTTCTTATTTACTGGCGTAGATAGCGCTAACACGATTATATCTGAGTTAACTACAGAGCGACAGTCATTTTATTCTTTGCAGCCAATAGGAAATTTCAAGCGGAACCAAGTCCTTCTCCACCTGGTCTATCCAACGAGGGAGATCTTCTTCTTCCTATGCTTCCCCTGACGGGTATTTCGTCAAATACTTTCAGAGCTGGAGTGTTTTCACCCATTCGGACAACATGACCTAGCCAGCGCAGCCGCTGTCTCTTATTTCTCTGAACTATGTCAATGGCGTCGTATATCTCGTACAGCTCATCGTTCCATCGAATGCGATATTCGCCGTAGCCAACTTTTTCGACGTTTATATCACATCAGCATTATATCAGTCGATATGTGATTATGGTTTGACGGCATAATCGGGCATTATTTTTCAATAGCGAGCGAAATTGCCGTCAGGATCATGCGATTATTTTCTCCAGGTGCTATCGTATATCAAAGGTTTAAGCCAATTAATCAGCAACGCTCGAGGAGCTTGAACACAACATTTAACGCAATATAGCCGAATTGTTGAACCGGGCGTTAACTTGTGCAGATATGCAAATGAAACCGTAGTAGTCATTTGGCTAACATTTTGACATAAGAATATTTGCATAATTTCATCTTTTAGGATAACAAGCATAATATTATAAGCATATAGAAGACAGCGGAAGTGGATTTATTACATGATAAATGAACTTCCCTAATAAGTAATGAATGTGACTGACATTTCCATTTAGGTTATTGAATAATTTTTTATTCCCAATTTGTATTCAGTGCTTTGTATGTGGTCTATGTATGTGTACCCTTCTACAGTTATACAAAAACTCAAAGGTAGAACCAATAAATTCAACAAAGGCGAAACTCATTTATTTGTAAGCCTAAAAGCCGTTGAATCATGAAGAGTGCGCGAAAATTTTGGTGGTGAGTCTAAAATAAAAATGAACACCAAATATCGTGTTTGCATCTAACTATTTCCCACACATTTTAGCCCTTGTGTTGAAAATGTTTTAATTTTTATTTTTATTATTAGCTGTACTGAAAGTCAACTTTGAAATTTTGCGTATATGTTTCGCATGACGATGCGTTGATATTTCAACAGGCAGTATCTTAAGAATACAAGAATTTTAAAATTTTCATTAGGCAAGATTTAGCTGAATTATAAAAATTAACACAAAAATATTTATTTCAACATTGCAATTTTCATTATCAATATCTGAAATTTTAGCATTATTTAAGTTCACCAAATTGAATAAAGAAATTTGTTAAAGCAAATATCCGCTCCAACTAACGGAATTTACCGATATTTCAGCTGATCATTGAAATATAAATAAACATCCACTTCAACTCTGAATCGACCGATATCAAATACCTTTGATATGCAAGTTCTGCTAAACTCTGCCACCAATAATTCCGGCGCCAATGCCGTTGAGCCGCCGCCTTCGGGTATTTTAAGAAACTATTGTCAGTCACAAGTTTGTACTCAATGAAGAGAAATGGAATTTTTGAGAAGAATTTGTTAGAATTTTAGTGAATTAAAATTAAGGTTTTAATTAAAAATTAATTTCGATTTCGAGAGTGAAAAATCAATAAAAATATAATATAATTTTTGAAAAGTTAAATTTTACGGCAAAGAAAAATATTTAAAGAGATTTTTGCGCAAAAACCAATGTAACCCGAACTTGCGGTAAACTGAAGTAGAGTGTCACTGAGGTAGAATTAGACAAAGTGCCCGATATTCACTCGGTTGAGTTTTACTCATGGACGAAAAGTTATGATGGAATACTAAAAATCATACGAGCATACAGTATTGGAATACCATCTTCAAATTACAATAATAAAATGGGCTGTATGGAATTAGGCTGGGAATCGGAGCAATTAATGACAAAGAGATATGTCCCTCTATTGCTTTACTGAATTACTAGAAAACTTTTCACGTCTTCTCGGCATGAAGGAGCCTACCACCACTCACATTCACAGGTTAGATCTCTCCTTATACCTAGAACACTGCAAAATCAAATTATGAATCCCAGACAATAAAATAACTTTCTTGGACAGACACAACAAAGGGCATACTTAATAATCTACTACTCAAACTAAGAGGATTGTTATATAAATCGACAACATGATTGAGTTAAACCCATACCAGCCAGCAAAAAATAGTCGAATGATAGAAATTTTAATATCCATACAAATATAGAAACATCAATCAAAAAGACAGAACAACGAACAATGACTAATTTTGGAGAAATAATTACAGCACAAAAATTAGAGAAAGATTTGGAACAAATTAGGAAGTGTCAAGTTCGTTACGAAACAAAGCCAGGGAAATTCTATCAGGTGCTGTCAATCTTTAAAGAATTAAAAAATACTGCGAGAAAAATTAAATATCCATTATTCGGAGGAAATACAATAATAAATAAATTGAGCTCAAATTTGGCTTATATTGAATGCGACAAACCTAGACATAGTTTTATTGTTATATTTTAGTTCGTGTCAGCTAAAAATTATTTTATATTAAAAACATCTCCATGAGATGAGTCATATATGATACTAACCGACCCACGAGGCTAAATTTAACATATTGAGTTGATATGGAAAACGTTAACCAGAGGATCGGAAATCTTTATTATTAAAAGTTTTTGCAATATCTAACCATTACAGGTACATTTATCTGCAATTCACCAATACATAGCGTGTTAGTATGTGTATACAGTATGAGTGAAATAAAATCTAGAAGCTGTTTAGTAAAAATTAAAAGTTGTTTTAATTTAAGGTGAAAAACTTACAATCAAACTATTTTTATTTATAATATATATTTGTAATTTTACATAAACTTAGTTTATCGTAATGTCATTGGATGTACAAGATTTTGGTTAATCCTTGAGGCGTATGAACAAACAAATTCGATGGTTTTTCAACTCTGGAACATGCAACATATATGTAATTGTCCGTGAAAGAAACACGGATTTTTCTATCTCTTAGCCACAAACTGGCATGTTTGGAAAACAATTCTTGATCAACATTCGGATCTGGAATTTCCACTGAAATTATGTTGTCAATTTCTTCTGAGCGTACTTTATCCACCAACCAAATCAAAATATGCACATGAGGTAAACCTCGTCTTTGCAATCCAACAGAGTAAGGCCAACAATGTGTTTTACTAAAAATACCGAGTGATGTGTATGAAATTTATCAAAGATTTCAATTTTTGTTAGAAGACACGTTTAGTGATATCATGGCGATGCATCGATGTTTTGACCTGACAACTTCTAATTACAATTTTTACTTTCATCCAATTTTGACTACACGTCAATGTGATAAAAAAGATCTGGGTCTTGGCCCTATGGCGTAGGTACGCAAATCATAGCGTCTGAATGTATTCTTGCATATGACGCGACTATCAACGTATGATGATGGAGGATATATGGAAACCGATGTTGTTGATCTCATTTTTGCACCTATGTTACTGATTATGGAATCACGCAAATTATTGTACTCCTTAGTACGAAGTTTTGTTTGATTAAATTTTTATATATCGTAATCTTCACTTTCGATTTTTACAAACATATCCACAAATGCACTGATGTCTGCATCGGAGAATGCTGTTGCCTTCATCAGCACGAATCATCCAATATGCGTAGAAGTTCATAGTTCAAATTAGTATATTTATGAGATAAACAGAAATTATTGACTTAAAAAAATTGTAAAAATTGTAATCTGCAAGTTGTAACGTTTCTGGAAATGTCCAACATTTCGTTCTCCATCTATTCTATAGGCGGTTGTAAGTGCAGCGTGTATGTAATTGTTGCTCCTCTTTTCCATAAAATAAATTTGAAAAAATCTCCATCGTTATGATAAACAACTTTGTTGCTACAAATGACATCATTTGGAAAAACATGAATTTACGAATTTTCCAAAACAATTTCGATTGAAACAAATTAATGGCGATTTTTATACTCGCAAAATGTTGGTTAACGAGAGTATTATAGTTTTGTTCACATAACGGTTGTTTGTAAGTCCTAAAACTAAAAGAGTCAGATATAGGGTTATATATACCAAAGTGATCAGGGCGACGAGTAGAGTCGAAATCGGATGTCTGTCTGTCGTCCGTCTGTCCGTCCGTCCGTGCAAGCTGTAACTTGAGTAAAAATTGAGATATCATGATGAAACTTGGTACACGTATTCCTTGGCTCCATAAGAAGGTTAAGTTCGAAGATGGGCAAATCGGCCCACTGCCACGCCCACAAAATGGCGGAAACCGAAAACCTATAAAGTGTCATAACTAAGCCATAAATAAAGATATTAAAGTGAAATTTGGCACAAAGGATCGCATTAGGGAGGGGCATATTTGGACGTAAGTTTTTTGGAAAAGTGGGCGTGGCCCCGCCCCCTACTAAGTTTTTTGTACATATCTCGGAAACTGCTATAGCTATGTCGACCAAACTCTATAGAGTCGTTTCCTTCCATATACAGTTCAAAATGGAAGAAATCGGATAATAACCACGCCCACCTCCCATACAAAGGTTATGTTTAAAATCACTAAAAGTGCGTTAACCGACTAACAAAACGTCGGAAACACTAAATTTTT